>NW_003526945.1:710580-713347 GCF_000181795.1 Trichinella spiralis | reverse complement strand
AAACTGACTGCCATCAGTTACTGAATTACCAGCAGATTCGCATATGCTTTTAATTTATTGCCTTGTGGTTCAGGCTTGAATTTCATATATATTTCTAAGTCGTTCGTGATCTTGGCCTTTTGTACTTGTGTTCGCACAACGAAACATCAAATGCTTTTCCGTCAAGCTTCACATTCCCGGGTCAGCCCAACTAAAAGGAAAACATGATTAACAGATACAATTTTCCAGTAGCCGACAGAGATACACTTCCTTTCAAGTAGTAATTACTGATGTAATATTCTTGTAATATTCTTGTAACATTGTACTGTAATATTCATGTAAAAAGAAATCATATTCCTTCACTTAATGTAAAATATACGGAGGCGTTCAATTTACAAAGACGGACAGATGTGGAATACAAGAAATTTATAATGAACATATATTCTAATATATGACATTCTGACGAGGAACATAATACAGCCGTTTTGCCATTGAAACAAAATTGGAAACTCAATCACGCGAAAATTAATTGACAAGATAAATCCAACTTAAAAAAATATACATTAGAGTAAGTCTAACAGATTCGATGACCAAAGTGCATCATGGGCAGAAATAGGCAGATTCGGCATCCAGTGGAAAACAGTTTCTGATGGGAGACTTCCGTATGCATTAAAATAGGCAGTACGTCAACTTGAGAGCCCATGTATTCCACAACTGATAAGCAGTTTAACGTAAAACTTTCCAAAACACTATTTCTTATCAATGTAAAACCCTAACAATAAAAAAACCAAATTTGAAAAAAACATTTTTCACGGATTTTCGCAAAAACAACCCAGTCTGAAGCCCATGAAAATTTGCAATTTTCGAGAATACTTTTAATCTGCAAAAATTTAGAAAATAAATTTTTATCGATAGAGAATCATCCAGGAACAACTATAAATGTATCCAAACACGCAAAGATGGCGTATTTTTTGAGATATATGAAAAAAGTGAAACTTATAGAGCATTTTCAGCAAGTCCAAAAATGAAAGTTACAAAAGATGGAAATATACTATGATTTCATTAACTTTTCCAGCCAAATATTCAATTTTTTCAATCAAAAAAATAAACATTTTTTTTAAAAGAATTGTTCTTGACTTTCATTAATGTAGCAAAAACCTTCAAAATTAAAAAGTTTTGTTAACTGAATTTTTTCTTTAATTGCAGTTCAGATACAAAAATTGTCAAAAATTATTAGTATTGAAAGATATTTTCGTGTACTATTCCCTCTTTTTTCTAAAAATTCAAATTGCTCAAACCGACAACTTTTTTAAATTTATCAAAAAATCATCGATTGCGGGTTATTCAAAATTTACATACCTTTAATTGACACAAAATTGCTTGCTCTTAACATAAAACAATTTTGCAATACGCTGTAGATCCTGAGATGATCGGAATAATTTCCATTGTACATTCTGGTGGATTACTTTAAAGTTTCGAACAAATACCCTGCGTGAGCCCAATGAGTTGACTTGAATTGTGAACTTATTTAATTTCATAGTATTAGCAATGAATTTCAACTCTGGGCGACTACATATTATATTAATTATGCAAATCGCCATTGCACGGTTGTTACTTTGCGAAATTAATTTCAAATAGTCACAAATGTGGAATATATCATGAGTTTAATAAATGACAAAGATGGTAAACGGAATTGGATGCAATGAAATGTTTCCTTTTTAGCAAAGTAAACACTTATAACGCTTTCGATTTGATTCGAAGCAGTCAATGATTACATAACAGCAGTAATTTCAAAAGTTCGATGCAACTGATCGTAAAAAAATTATAAATTAGTAGAAAAATAATAATTTCAATATCAAAAATGTCTCATGTTCCGAAATTGGCAATCTCTGCTTCTGTTGAATAGTTGTTACTGATGGGCGTCTTCACTATGTATTAAAATAGGCAGTACGTCAAAATTAGAGCCCATTTATTCAGCAACTGCCATGCAGTTTAGCGTAAAACTCTCCAAAACACTATTTTTTATCAATATAAAGCTGTAACAATGAAAAAAAATCAAAAATTTGAAAACAAATTTTTCGCTCATTTTCGCGAAAACAAGCAAGTCTATAGCCCATGAAATTTTGCAATTTTCGAGAAAAATTTTTTTCTGCAAAAATTATAACTATTAATTTTTTTCGATAGAGAATTGTTCGTTAACAACTATAAACGTATCCAGACGCTTAGGGATTGCTTACTTTTTGAGGTATACACAAAAAAGTGCAACTATATAGGAATTTAATCCAGTCGAAATAAAAATAAATGAAAAATGAAAGTTACATAAATAGAAATATGTTATGATTTCATTAACTTTTACAACCGAATATTCAATTTTTTCACCCAAAAAAATAAATTCTTTTTTTTAAAGAATTGTCCTTGACTTCCATTAATGTAGCAAAAACCTTTAAAATTAAAGTTTTGTTAACTAAATTTTTTCTTTGATTACAGTTCAGATATATGAATTGTTAAAAATTATCAGATTTGAAAGCTATTTTCGTGTACTATTCCAGTCTTTTTTTCTAAAAATTCCAAATGCTCAAACTGGCAACTTTATCAAATTTATCAAAAAATCATCGATTGCGTGTTATTCAAAATTTACATACCTTTAATTTGCACAAAATTGCTTGCTCTTAACATAAAAGTATTTTACAATACGCTGTAGTTTCTGCTATGCACGGAATGATTTCCATTGTACATTCTGGTGGATTCCTTCAAAGTTTCGAACAAATACCATGCATGAGCCCAATGA
>NW_003526945.1:708350-710570 GCF_000181795.1 Trichinella spiralis | reverse complement strand
TATATAGGGATTTCTATACAGTCGAAATATAATAAATTAAAAAATGAATTACATAAATAGAAATACGTTATGGTTCTTAATTTTTACAGCGGGAATATTCAATTTTTTCACCCAAAAAAATAAATGCTTTTTTTAAAAGAATTGTTCTTGACTTCATTAATGTAGCAAAAACCTTTAAAATTAAAGTTTTGTTAACTGAATTTTTTCTTTGATTACAGTTCAGATATATGAATTGTTAAAAATTATCAGATTTGAAAGCTATTTTCGTGTACTATTCCAGTCTTTTTTTCTAAAAATTCCAAATGCTCAAACTGGCAACTTTATCAAATTTATCAAAAAATCATCGATTGCGGGTTATTCAAAATTTACATACCTTTAATTGACACAAAATTGCTTGCTCTTAACATAAAACTGTTTTGCAATACGCTGTAGTTCCTGAGATGACCGGAATAATTTCCATTGTACATACTGGTGGATTAGTTTAAAGTTTCGAACAAATACCCTGCGTGAGCCCAATGAGTTGACTTGAATTGTGAACTTATTTAATTTCATAGTATTAGTAATGAATTTCAACTCTGGGCGACTACATATTATATTAATTATGCAAATCGCCATTGCACGGTTGTTACTTTGCGAAATTAATTTCAAATAGTCACAAATGTGAAATATATAATGAGTTTAATAAATGACAAAGTTGGTAAACGGAATTGGATGCAATGAAATGCTTCCTTTTTCGCAATGTAAACACTTACAACGCTTTCGATTTGATTCGAAGCAGTCAATGATTACTTAACAGCAGTAATTTCAAAAGTTCGATGCAACTGATCGTAAAAAAATTATAAATTAGTAGAAAAATAATAATTTCAATATCAAAAATGTCTCATGTTCCGAAATTGGCAATCTCTGCTTCTGTTGAATAGTTGTTACTGATGGGCGTCTTCACTATGTATTAAAATAGGCAGTACGTCAAAATTAGAGCCCATTTATTCAGCAACTGCCATGCAGTTTAGCGTAAAACTCTCCAAAACACTATTTTTTATCAATATAAAGCTGTAACAATGAAAAAAAATCAAAAATTTGAAAACAAATTTTTCGCTCATTTTCGCGAAAACAAGCAAGTCTATAGCCCATGAAATTTTGCAATTTTCGAGAAAAATTTTTTTCTGCAAAAATTATAACTATTAATTTTTTTCGATAGAGAATTGTTCGTTAACAACTATAAACGTATCCAGACGCTTAGGGATTGCTTACTTTTTGAGGTATACACAAAAAAGTGCAACTATATAGGAATTTAATCCAGTCGAAATAAAAATAAATGAAAAATGAAAGTTACGTAAATAGAAATATGTTATGATTTCATTAACTTTTACAACCGAATATTCAATTTTTTCACCCAAAAAAATAAATGCTTTTTTTTAAAGAATTGTTCTTGACTTTCATTAATGTAGCAAAAACCTTTAAAATTAAAGTTTTGTTAACTGAATTTTTTCTTTGATTACAGTTCAGATATATGAATTGTTAAAAATTATCAGATTTGAAAGCTATTTTCGTGTACTATTCCAGTCTTTTTTTCTAAAAATTCCAAATACTCAAACTGGCAACTTTATCAAATTTATCAAAAAATCATCGATTGCGGGTTATTCAAAATTTACATACCTTTAATTGACACAAAATTGCTTGCTCTTAACATAAAACTATTTTGCAATACGCTGTAGTTCCTGAGATGACCGGAATAATTTCCATTGTACATACTGGTGGATTAGTTTAAAGTTTCGAACAAATACCCTGCGTGAGCCCAATGAGTTGACTTGAATTGTGAACTTATTTAATTTCATAGTATTAGCAATGAATTTCAACTCTGGGCGACTACATATTATATTAATTATGCAAATCGCCATTGCACGGTTGTTACTTTGCGAAACTAATTTCAAATAGTCACAAATGTGGAATATATCATGACTTTAATAAATGACAAAGATGGTAAACGGAATTGGATGCAATGAAATGCTTCCTTTTTAGCAATGTAAACACTTACAACGCTTTCGATTTGATTGGAAGCAATTAATGATTATTTTACCGCAGTAATTTCAGAAATGTGAAGCAATTGATTGTAAAAAAAGGATAAATTAGGAGGAAAATAATAATTTCAATATCAAAAGTGTCTCATTTGCCGAAAATGGGAATCTGTGATTCCATTGAATAGCTGTTACTGATGGGCGT
>NW_003526945.1:704848-707233 GCF_000181795.1 Trichinella spiralis | reverse complement strand
AAATTAAGAGCCCATTTATTCAGCAACTGCCATGCAGTTAGCGTAAACTCTCAAAACACTATTTTTATCAATATAAAGCTGTAACAATGAAAAAAAAATCAAAAATTTGAAAACAAATTTTTCGCTCATTTTCGCGAAAACAAGCAAGTCTATAGCCCATGAAATTTTGCAATTTTCGAGAAAAAATTTTTTTCTGCAAAAATTATAACTATTAATTTTTTTCGATAGAGAATTGTTCGTTAACAACTATAAACGTATCCAGACGCTTAGGGATTGCTTACTTTTTGAGGTATACACAAAAAAGTGCAACTATATAGGAATTTAATCCAGTCGAAATAAAAATAAATGAAAAATGAAAGTTACATAAATAGAAATATGTTATGATTTCATTAACTTTTACAACCGAATATTCAATTTTTTCACCCAAAAAAATAAATTCTTTTTTTTAAAGAATTGTTCTTGACTTTCATTAATGTAGCAAAAACCTTTAAAATTAAAGTTTTGTTAACTAAATTTTTTCTTTGATTACAGTTCAGATATATGAATTGTTAAAAATTATCAGATTTGAAAGCTATTTTCGTGTACTATTCCAGTCTTTTTTTCTAAAAATTCCAAATGCTCAAACTGGCAACTTTATCAAATTTATCAAAAAATCATCGATTGCGTGTTATTCAAAATTTACATACCTTTAATTTGCACAAAATTGCTTGCTCTTAACATAAAAGTATTTTACAATACGCTGTAGTTTCTGCTATGCACGGAATGATTTCCATTGTACATTCTGGTGGATTCCTTCAAAGTTTCGAACAAATACCATGCATGAGCCCAATGAGTTGACTTAAATTGTGAACTTATTTAACTTCATAGTATTTGTAATGAATTTCAACTCTAGGCGACTCCATATTATACTAATTATGTAAATCGCCATTGCACGGTTGTTACTTTTAGAAATTAATTTCAAATAGTCACAAATGTGGCATATATCATGACTTTAATAAATGACAAAGATGGTAAACGGAATTGGATGCAATGAAATGTTTCCTTTTTAGCAAAGTAAACACTTATAACGCTTTCGATTTGATTCGAAGCAGTCAATGATTACTTAACAGCAGTAATTTCAAATGTTCGATGCAACTGATCGTAAAAAAATTATAAATTAGTAGAAAAATAATAATTTCAATATCAAAAATGTCTCATGTTCCGAAATTGGCAATCTCTGCTTCTGTTGAATAGTTGTTACTGATGGGCGTCTTCACTATGTATTAAAATAGGCAGTACGTCAAAATTAGAGCCCATTTATTCAGCAACTGCCATGCAGTTTAGCGTAAAACTCTCCAAAACACTATTTTTTATCAATATAAAGCTGTAACAATGAAAAAAAATCAAAAATTTGAAAACAAATTTTTCGCTGAATTTCGCGAAAACAAGCAAGTCTATAGCCCATGAAATTTTGCAATTTTCGAGAAAAAGTTTTTTCTACAAAAATTAAGGCTATTAATTTTTTTGATAGAGAATTGTTCGTAAACAACTATGAACGTATCCAGATGCCTAGGGTATGCGTACTTTTTGAGGTACACACGAAAAAGTGCAACTATATAGGAATTCTATCCAGTCGAAATATAAATAAATAAAAAATGAAATTTACATAAATAGAAATACGTTATGGTTTCTTTAATTTTTACAACGGAATATTCAATTTTTTTCACCCAAAAAAATAAATGCTTTTTTTAAAAGAATTGTTCTTGACTTTCATTAATGTAGCAAAAACCTTTAAAATTAAAGTTTTGTTAACTGAATTTTTTCTTTGATTACAGTTCAGATATATGAATTGTTAAAAATTATCAGATTTGAAAGCTATTTTCGTGTACTATTCCAGTCTTTTTTTCTAAAAATTCCAAATGCTCAAACTGGCAACTTTATCAAATTTATCAAAAAATCATCGATTGCGGGTTATTCAAAATTTACATACCTTTAATTGACACAAAATTGCTTGCTCTTAACATAAAACTGTTTTGCAATACGCTGTAGTTCCTGAGATGACCGGAATAATTTCCATTGTACATACTGGTGGATTAGTTTAAAGTTTCGAACAAATACCCTGCGTGAGCCCAATGAGTTGACTTGAATTGTGAACTTATTTAATTTCATAGTATTAGTAATGAATTTCAACTCTGGGCGACTACATATTATATTAATTATGCAAATCGCCATTGCACGGTTGTTACTTTGCTAAATTAATTTCACATACTCTCAAATGTGAAATATATAATGAGTTTAACACATGACAAAGTTGGTAGACCGAATTGGATGCAATGAAATGCTTCCTTTTTCGCAATGTAAACACTAACTCCGCTTTCGATTTGATTTCCAAGCAGTCAATGATTA
>NW_003526945.1:701084-703625 GCF_000181795.1 Trichinella spiralis | reverse complement strand
ACTTTCAGCTGTGGGCGACTACATGTTAATATTAATTATGCAAATCGCCACTGCACGGATTGTTACTTTGCGAAATTACTTTCAACTAGTCACAAATGTGGCAATACATCTTGAGTTTAATAAATGACAAAGATGGTAAACGGAATGGGATGCAATGGAAATGTTTCCTTTTTAGCAAAGTAAACACTTATAACGCTTTCGATTTGATTCGAAGCAGTCAATGATTACTTAACAGCAGTAATTTCAAAAGTTCGATGCAACTGATCGTAAAAAAAATTATAAATTAGTAGAAAAATAATAATTTCAATATCAAAAATGTCTCATGTTCCGAAATTGGCAATCTCTGCTTCTGTTGAATAGTTGTTACTGATGGGCGTCTTCACTATGTATTAAAATAGGCAGTACGTCAAAATTAGAGCCCATTTATTCAGCAACTGCCATGCAGTTTAGCGTAAAACTCTCCAAAACACTATTTTTTATCAATATAAAGCTGTAACAATGAAAAAAAATCAAAAATTTGAAAACAAATTTTTCGCTCATTTTCGCGAAAACAAGCAAGTCTATAGCCCATGAAATTTTGCAATTTTCGAGAAAAATTTTTTTCTGCAAAAATTATAACTATTAATTTTTTTCGATAGAGAATTGTTCGTTAACAACTATAAACGTATCCAGACGCTTAGGGATTGCATACTTTTTGAGGTATACACAAAAAAGTGCAACTATATAGGAATTTAATCCAGTCGAAATAAAAATAAATGAAAAATGAAAGTTACGTAAATAGAAATATGTTATGATTTCATTAACTTTTACAACCGAATATTCAATTTTTTCACCCAAAAAAATAAATGCTTTTTTTTAAAGAATTGTTCTTGACTTTCATTAATGTAGCAAAAACCTTTAAAATTAAAGTTTTGTTAACTGAATTTTTTCTTTGATTACAGTTCAGATATATGAATTGTTAAAAATTATCAGATTTGAAAGCTATTTTCGTGTACTATTCCAGTCTTTTTTTCTAAAAATTCCAAATACTCAAACTGGCAACTTTATCAAATTTATCAAAAAATCATCGATTGCGTGTTATTCAAAATTTACATACCTTTAATTTGCACAAAATTGCTTGCTCTTAACATAAAAGTATTTTACAATACGCTGTAGTTTCTGCTATGCACGGAATGATTTCCATTGTACATTCTGGTGGATTCCTTCAAAGTTTCGAACAAATACCATGCATGAGCCCAATGAGTTGACTTAAATTGTGAACTTATTTAACTTCATAGTATTTGTAATGAATTTCAACTCTAGGCGACTCCATATTATACTAATTATGCAAATCGCCATTGCACGGTTGTTACTTTTCGAAATTAATTTCAAATAGTCACAAATGTGGCATATATCATGACTTTAATAAATGACAAAGATGGTAAACGGAATTGGATGCAATGAAATGTTTCCTTTTTAGCAAAGTAAACACTTATAACGCTTTCGATTTGATTCGAAGCAGTCAATGATTACTTAACAGCAGTAATTTCAAAAGTTCGATGCAACTGATCGTAAAAAAATTATAAATTAGTAGAAAAATAATAATTTCAATATCAAAAATGTCTCATGTTCCGAAATTGGCAATCTCTGCTTCTGTTGAATAGTTGTTACTGATGGGCGTCTTCACTATGTATTAAAATAGGCAGTACGTCAAAATTAGAGCCCATTTATTCAGCAACTGCCATGCAGTTTAGCGTAAAACTCTCCAAAACACTATTTTTTATCAATATAAAGCTGTAACAATGAAAAAAAATCAAAAATTTGAAAACAAATTTTTCGCTCATTTTCGCGAAAACAAGCAAGTCTATAGCCCATGAAATTTTGCAATTTTCGAGAAAAATTTTTTTCTGCAAAAATTATAACTATTAATTTTTTTCGATAGAGAATTGTTCGTTAACAACTATAAACGTATCCAGACGCTTAGGGATTGCTTACTTTTTGAGGTATACACAAAAAAGTGCAACTATATAGGAATTTAATCCAGTCGAAATAAAAATAAATGAAAAATGAAAGTTACATAAATAGAAATATGTTATGATTTCATTAACTTTTACAACCGAATATTCAATTTTTTCACCCAAAAAAATAAATTCTTTTTTTTAAAGAATTGTTCTTGACTTTCATTAATGTAGCAAAAACCTTTAAAATTAAAGTTTTGTTAACTAAATTTTTTCTTTGATTACAGTTCAGATATATGAATTGTTAAAAATTATCAGATTTGAAAGCTATTTTCGTGTACTATTCCAGTCTTTTTTTCTAAAAATTCCAAATGCTCAAACTGGCAACTTTATCAAATTTATCAAAAAATCATCGATTGCGTGTTATTCAAAATTTACATACCTTTAATTTGCACAAAATTGCTTGCTCTTAACATAAAAGTATTTTACAATACGCTGTAGTTTCTGCTATGCACGGAATGATTTCCATTGTACATTCTGGTGGATTCCTTCAAAGTTTCGAACAAATACCATGCATGAGCCCAATGAGTTGACTTAAATTGTG
>NW_003526945.1:700483-701074 GCF_000181795.1 Trichinella spiralis | reverse complement strand
ATTTTGCAATTTTCGAGAAAAAGTTTTTTCTACAAAAATTAAGGCTATTAATTTTTTTGATAGAGAATTGTTCGTAAACAACTATGAACGTATCCAGATGCCTAGGGTATGCGTACTTTTTGAGGTACACACGAAAAAGTGCAACTATATAGGAATTCTATCCAGTCGAAATATAAATAAATAAAAAATGAAATTTACATAATTAGAAATACGTTATGGTTTCTTTAATTTTTACAACGGAATATTCAATTTTTTTTCTCTCAAAAAAATAAATGTAAATTTTAAAAGAATTGCTCACGCCTTTCAGTAATGTAGCGCAAGCCCACAGAAGCAGATTTTTTTTTCAACAACCGATAAATAAATACAGTTCAGAAAATTGACAAACACAATTCAAACACAATAGCTTCGGGACGGTCTGCAAAATTCAGTATACCGTCATAAATATGTGCAAACAAACAAACAAAAATGCAAACTAATCATTCTTTTACTATAAGAAGATGGCACTTTCGAATCAAAGCGCCACTTCACAGTTGAACAACAAACAAAACAATAATAATGATAATAATAGTAATAATAATCGTAATAGTAATA
>NW_003526945.1:686177-699646 GCF_000181795.1 Trichinella spiralis | reverse complement strand
GATTTGACAAGATATTTTTCGTGTTCTATTCCAGTCTTTTTTTCTAAGATCTGAAAATGCTCAAACTGGCATCTATATCTAATTTATCAAAAATTCATTGATTGCGGGTTATTCTTGTTTTACATGCTTTTAATTGACACAAGATTGCTTGCTCTTAACATAAAACTGTTTTGCAATACGCTGTAGTTCCTGAGATGACCGGAATAATTTCCATTGTACATACTGGTGGATTAGTTTAAAGTTTCGAACAAATACCCTGCGTGAGCCCAATGAGTTGACTTGAATTGTGAACTTATTTAATTTCATAGTATTAGTAATGAATTTCAACTCTGGGCGACTACATATTATATTAATTATGCAAATCCCCATTGCACGGTTGTTACTTTGCGAAATTAATTTCAAATAGTCACAAATGTGAAATATATAATGAGTTTAATAAATGACAAAGTTGGTAAACGGAATTGGATGCAATGAAATGCTTCCTTTTTCGCAATGTAAACACTTACAACGCTTTCGATTTGATTCGAAGCAATTAATGATTATTTAACAGCAGTAATTTCAGAAATTTGAAGCAATTGATCGTAAAAAAAGGATAAATTAGTGGAAAAAGATATTTTCAGTATCAAAAGTGTTTCATTTGCCGATATTGGCAATCTCTGATTCCATTGAATAGCTGTTACTGATGGGCGTCTTCCCTATGCATTAAAATAGGGAGTACGTCAAAATTAGAGCCCATTTATTCCACAACTGCCATGCAGTTTAACGTAAAACTCTCCAAATCACTATTTTTTATCAATATAAAGCTGTAACAATGAAAAAAAATCAAAAATTTGAAAACAAATTTTTCGCTCATTTTCGCGAAAACAAGCAAGTCTATAGCCCATGAAATTTTGCAATTTTCGAGAAAAATTTTTTTCTGCAAAAATTATAACTATTAATTTTTTTCGATAGAGAATTGTTCGTTAACAACTATAAACGTATCCAGACACTTAGGGATTGCGTACTTTTTGAGGTATACACAAAAAAGTGCAACTTATATAGGATTTTTATCCAGTCGAAATGAAAATAAATGAAAGTTGAACGTTAAATAAATGGTAGTATTGTATGGTTTCATTAATTTTTACAATATATCTATGGATTTTTTCACCTAGAAAACGGAATTTATTTTAACAGGAATTGTTCTTGATTTTCATTTATGTACCAAAAGTTTTATAATTAACTCCTTCGTGTATTGGATTTTTCGATTGATTTCTATTTTCGAGAAAACCCTTTTCATCCAAAAATGGACTATATTGGCGTCAGTGGATGGGAATCGATTTGTAACGTGCAACAGACCTATCGCCGTCATTTCTATTTGCGTAGTTGTGGAGATAATCCGAAAGAAAGTGGGAAGCTTACCAATGTATTAAGATAGGGAAAATGGCAATTGTGAAGTTATTAATTCCACAACCGCTGAGCAGCTTGTGATGAACCACTGATCCATAGCAAATGTCTTTAATTATTTCCATTTTGTAAATCCTGTTTCGTAGAGGAGTTATTGGAATACAAACATAAATTTTAAAGAAAGTTCATAATGCATTGTAAATGCGAAATTGTGCTTTCGTTTTATTGTTAAGTGCAAGTTAGTTGAATGAAATTGAAATACTGAACATCAAGAATAAACGATATATTATTGACGATATATATTATCGTGTATGAGTTAGAATTTTACAGTCTGTTTGGAAAAATATACGAGTAATCTTAATTGGGAAATATGTATTGCAAATTTGGCAGTTCACATTTATTATTCATAAATTTATAAAAAAGTTATGTTGAACAAGAAGGAGCATCAAAATGTTGAAATACTACCTTGATTGATTTGGTGGGAATATGTCGTTCAGTTTGGAAGTGGCTGAGTTGATTAACAATAAGATATATTTATTATTTCTTTGCAATCTTTTTAGCTTGGTGCTGGAATTGTGTGCTTGTCAGAGATAGTGGAAATTTTTCCATTAAAAATATCTGTATGAAATAATAATAAGTGTGAAACAGGTGCATCTGTTGAAGGCGCAGTAGCATCGTAGTGGAAATGCACGTGCTGAATTTTCTAATTTGGAGCGGCAATCAGGACTGTCTGAGGGTGGAGTTGTTGTTGTTGAAAACCCATTGTCTTTCACCATTCTGTTCATGAGATTTTATATTTTTATGTCTAGCTGAAAGTACACTAAAATAAAATATTTAGAAAAACAAAAACTATTTTTTGCTGCTATCTGATAATTGATTTATCGTTTAAATGTTGTCATCAATGGTGGAATTTTTGAAAATTATAAACGTTTGCGATCTACTTGACAGTAAAACAGATTTTTACTTTTTTGTTGAATCACATATTCGCAAGAAGATGAGATAAAGTAGATCCAAGAACACGAAAATGCACATCAATATGCCGAACAAAAAGCCTTTGCTCAGGTGCCTAAAAGATGCAAAGAAACTGTTAGACGATAGAACAAGACACCCCTATCCACCCACCCATCATCGCAAAAATAATAATAAAATCCTTGTGGAAAAGATTTAATTTTTCTGCTTTACATACTTTGCAAAAATGTTGGCGTAGGAATGTCGCTCATCTTGCACGGCGTCCATGTATACACGCTCAGTTCGCTTGGCAACGTTCGTCCACGAATACATGCCAACAATTCGTCTGTGCACTTTCCAAGGTTCTAATTGCAAACCTGCACGACATCGGTTGATCACTTTGCCCAAAACAAGCACAATATCTGAATTTGGTCTGCTGTGTTTAGTTGAAAGTGTCATTTTATGTTGAAATTCGCATCAGCCATACCGTCAACGGATACGTCGGCTAATGTGATCAAATCTTTTGGCAAAACTTCAGGCACTCCACCGACGCGTGTAGCAACCACATGAAGACTAGAGAAGATGCTTTGAGTTTCAAAACAACAAATGAATAAAGTGTAACAAATCCACAGACCCACAACTTGCAGCTTCGAGAATCGTCATGCAAAATGCTTCAGTAAGTGAAGTGTTCAAGAAAATATTTCCCAATACAAGTATCTGAAAAGAACAATAGAATTGATAATACAGTTGAAAAAAGGAAAAAATCTCATTCGCAATTGAGATACTTGTCTGATTTTGTTGTGCGGTATGTTGCCGACCATTTTCACTCGTTCTTGAAGATATCCACTTTCTCTGACCTCTTCAAGTAAAATTCTCATCGGACCATCGCCAGCAATTATAAAATCCACATCTGCATGTTCATTGCAAATCCTAGGAATTACCCTAGCTAGCAGATCGATTCCTTTACGATATGTCAATCGGCATGCAATGACAATGTTTACTGAAAAAAACAAATTTGATAAAAATTTCAACTACCATCTTAGAACAACACTTTGCTTGTTTATTTATCAGTTATTAATTGTTATTCTCATTCTCATTATCACTGTAATCATTAAAGTTACTTTTCGATGGACAACGCTGACTAGGATCAGGTGTAAAATGATGCGTGTCCAATGCATTCGGAATGACGTACACTCGTTCAGAGGGGAAGCTACTGCGAAGAACTAGGTTCTCTTTGCTAAACACGAAAACAATGGCAGCACTGCAGAAAAATTTATTACAGTTTCCAAAACAACTCACTTACCCTGTATGTGATACACAGATGACACGATTACAATGCACTAAAGAACATTCCAACATTTTATTTCCTGCAACTGATGCCATATCGGCAAAACCAAACAGCGAATGATCAGTAAACACTGTCCGCACTCCGATAAGATTTGCATGGAACATAAATTCTTGAGCCAACGTGGATAATGACTTTTCAACAACAACAACAACAACAGCAATAATAATAATAATAATAATAATAATAATAATAATAATAATTTAAACTTGATTGTTTTATAAAAAGAATGGAATTTACCGAATGACTGTGCAAAATTTCAATCTTCTCATGTTGTAATATGTATCTAGCCGCTGGCAAAGTGGACAACAACGACGGTATAACACATTGGTTGAATAAGATAACAAATGGCAAATAATAAATCTGTAAAATATCAAAAAAAAACAGAGTAGCAAAAATGTTTGCAAAAAAATAATAAAACAAAATAAAATTATACGATTAAAATAAAAATTCACTTTCAAACCGTTGCTTAAATAGCGAATACCACGTCGACCTTCGTAATGATGAGTGACAATTACAATCTGGTGTCCTCGTTGAACCAAACATTCGGCAAGATGATAAATGTGACTTTCTACGCCGCCTGTATTTGGACAAAAATAATCCGAAACCATACTATTGATTCAAACAAAAAAAGAAGGAAAAAAAATTAATAAAATTCTTTTATTTCACTATACTAGAAAAATAATAAAGCTCACCATATTCTGTAGAAGTTCTTTTTCCTATGACTTGGTACAGCTGAAATTTTCCGTTCTGTCATTCCAGATAGTATATAATACTGTGCAATGAGATGTATGAAAAAAAAGTAAAATAAATTGCAATTGTGAAATATTTGAAATGTATTATATAACTGATTTTACAAATTGCTGAAATAAAATTGCACACATATAATTAATTTCTTTTTACTCGTTCATCATTCTCTCTCACAAGTGACAACTTAACCAAGACAAAATTGAGCCAACATAGGTGCACAGAATATAAATAAAAATAATATAAAGGCAGTAACAGCACTAATGCAGATATCACGGGAAACAATCATTGGTGTAGTCAATTTAAACATGTAAGTAAAAGAAGAAAAATATACAAACGTAATAAACTGACGAAGACCAAATGTCATATTATTATTATTATTATTATTATTATTATTATTATTATTATTATTGTTGTTGTTGTTGTTGTTGTTGTTATTAGACTGTTACTGCGCGTGTTTAGGCAAATTTAGAAAAATCAGCAAAATTAGCAAATGATGACGCTGAATCTGTGTTAGATGCTTGGCGAGGACTGAAAGGGTCAAACGAAGTGTCTTCAAATTTTGGGGTAATTGGACGATTTTTCGGCAACGCTGGCCTCGGAGGTGGTCGTTTTTTCAACTGACCGTTGTTAATTGAATCAGAAGGCACAGTTGCCCACGGATCATCAAAATTCAGATTGCTGCTCTAAAGTTAATGAAAACAAAACCAACATGCAAGCAGTAGTAAATAAATAAATGAATTATATATATATATCATATTACTGCTTGTGTGTTGAAAGTTTCCTTGGTTCCGTCAAGAGGCTTGAAAGGATCAAATGGTGCATTTGTGGAGGATGAAGTGCTAAAAGGATCGCTGACAAAATCTCCCGCTGTAGCCGACGTGAAAACATCTTTGTTGCTCACGTCAAACGAAGAAGCATCAGCAAAAGGATCAACTGTAGCAAACGGATCCTCACAAGTAAATGGAATTTGTGACTGAACCTCAATCTGAGCAAACGGATCACCTGCACGAGAAACAGTGGCTGTAAAGTGACAAAAACAATAAGTGAAATAAATCACAACTCACTGCGCAAAAATGGATTGTCTATAAAAGTCAACTTCTGCTCGTCTTCGTTGCTTTGATTCGAATGTTGTACTTTGCTATCATCCTACATTATACAGTATATAATATACACATGCATAGCACAGGTATATTGACTCACTCATTTACGTAACTGAAAATAAAATAAATAATTGAAATTCAACATACCACCAATGTGATGCTTTCAATCGGCGGTAATGTCAATTTATCAGTTAAACGATTCAAATCGGTCAATTTTACATCACCATTACAATGGGCCAACTGTTCGTTCAACGTCACATGTTGGGTTTTCAACTGGTCCACTGTATTTTGCATCTGCAAACAAAATTTGAAAATTATTTGAAAAAAAATAACCAATAAAAATGATAAAACCAATGAGAAACCATTTCAATTTTGAATTCCAACCCTTTTTCTTGTTGAGATGCTTGCCTAATTTCGGACATCTGCTGTTCCAACTGTTGTTCAAGAACCTTCTCCTCGTTGCGCAACTGTTGCAACTGGGCACGTTTGGAATTCAACTCTTCTTGTCGAACCTGTGAAAATACAGATATATATATTATTTTTAAAACAGCAACATCAACAACAAATAAATCAACAAACACACTCGAATAAATTCTGAATTACGTTCCACATCCGTGTCAAGGGTCAACATATCCGCTTCTTCTTGCTCCAATTTTACTTTCAATTTCGAAACCATATCTTCCAATGTTTCTTTCTTGAGAAGAAAAAAAATAACCAAAAGATAAATTATAATTATAGCACGAATGAAATTATTTTCATTACTTGAACGTCAAGCTCATCAAGGCGTTTTTGAGCTTCGAGCTTTTGTCGTTCCATTTGATTGATTGTCGCCTCCAAGGTGTTGTATTCGACTTCTAAGTTACGAATTTCCGCCTGTTTCACTTTCATATCTGCCTCAGCTTGAACAATTTCCGCTTCCAATTCACGCTTTTCGCTGAAAAGAAAAGCAATAATAATGTATATATCCATTAATGACTACTACTACTACTACTACTACTACTACATTTGCATGTTGTTGATTTCTTTGCTAATTTGATCCATTTCTTGGCGAAACGGTGAATTGGCCAGATCCAAACCGACCGGCGGTGGAGTATCGGTACTGGTGTCGACGTCGACCATACTGACACCACGCTGGGGCGGACGACAGGATGGCGGTATGAGATCTGGAGTCAGCAACATCGGCGGCTCGAGGTTGTGCTTTTTCTTCTGCTCAATCAGGTGCATCGCCAGCGCGAACTGTTCCAAGTTCAACATGCCCACTCCGTCCGTGTCGCACAAATTCCTTCAGAGCATCCACTTCACAACTGAACATCAACCACAGAAATGCGCTGCTTACCAGATATGGGCTAGCAGATTCTGCGCCACGCCGGTCTGAAGAAAATACGGTTTCGCTTCAGCACCAGAAATCAGACCATCGTCGTTTGTGTCCAAATTGCGAAATTCCAACTGCCACGCGCCAACATCCACTGGCCATGCCGTACGTGAGCACGGCAACATCACTGGCACAGGCGTCTACAAAGCAAAAAAATGAACAATCACTATTACAAAGGATCATCATATCCAAAGAGTAAGGAGAACAACACTTTTCTGAAGGATCACATACTCCACTCAAACTTCTGCTGACGAAAGGATGCTTGGGTGCTGTGTGCTCCAGAGAAGAATATCGTTCTAAAGATGTAACACTGCTTGCCCGACTTCTGGGCGGACAGTCCAACGAAGTTGAAGAGAAATGCTGAACATAAAAATGAACACTTTTTATCAATCTGTGATCTGTTTATCCTTTGAATACACTATACGTTTTTCCAATCAACTGCACATTAATATTAAAAAAAAACCAATTCCACGCAATACAATTTTATGCTAATCATCCACAGAAGTGAACATGATTGAAACTCCAGGCAATTACAGGCATGGTAAATAAATAAATTATCAAATTCTTTGCATTTGATGCAATTGCATTTTACTCATTGCGCTCATATTATTGCACATGTAGAAGAAAATTTATAAAAAGAAAAACATAAATAATATAATTAAACTATTTACTTGGAATTATGGAATTAATGGAATGAATAGAAAAGTTTCAAAGAATAAAAATATTAACACTAATTACCGATCGTGAAATCGCCGCCGTTGACAAAGGTTTATATTGTTCCCTTTTTGCTGGTGGTATCATGCTCAGAGGAAGTACATCAGGAACAGGATCATTTTCCAAAGCTCGATATACCAAATGTAAAGCCTGAAATAAAATTTGAAAATAACCCTCAACATTAAAAAAACAAATTATTATTTAACAAATAATATGGCTTTATATATCTTACCAGTGTCATTTCGTGTTTATCCAAATGACCATCCTTATCGATGTCACTCAAATCCCAAATCTGCGCAAAAAAGAGAAACAAACTAAATTTTACAAAAAAAACAATAATTAATTTAATATACCTTCCTTAGCAAATTTTTTGATAAGCCTGAGTTAAATAAAACAGGTTTCACTTGTTCACCCGACAGTTTCCCATTTACTGGCATTAAACTGTAGAAAATATCTTCATATTTTTTCCTGTCATCAGGCTATAAAAAGCAAACCGAACAATTAGTCCATAATAAACCTTTATATATATATATAAGTGAAAACATGAATACTTGAATACACCATTCGGTTTCATTGTCAGCAAATGGAACAGGAGTAAAACCGCTGCCAAACTAAACAAATACACACATATCCGTATGTGCATGTGTATGTGTATGTATATGTATATGCAAGCATGCATGCATAATAGGTAGAAAGATAATCAAAGTAAAACTACAAGTGAAAAACAAAAGAAAAACTTACAAACATTGGTGGATCCACATCAACCGCCAAATTTTCTTGAACAGGCTGTTGGCCTTGCTGAACCAAAGCAATCAATTTCAATGCAATAAAAAATCCTTGCTTGTCCAACAAACCACGACGAGAAATATCAGCCACGTTCCAGACCTGCATAAAATGAAAAACAACAAAAAAACATTCGTGCATTGACAAGAAGCAAAAGAGGAATAAATCATACAGTAATAAAAGCCAATTTGGTTAAAAATATAATTACATCATACTGGAATAATAATAGAATAGTTAACTGCTTCCTATGGTTGAAAAAAAATCAACATCTGCCAATCGGTTAATTTGCCACGCACCAAAGAGCAACGTTGGCAACTTGAGGCGTGGATTTCAATTTTATTCAAAGTTTAAATTGAGAAATATGTCCAAACCAACAAAAAGTTGAAAATGAAAATTTGATCTAGAAATTTCAAAATAAATGCCCAAGTCAGCAGACAAATACGAGCATAAACATTGCCAAGTTCACTGGAACAGTCAGTCGGTTCTCAAAAGCAAGGCAGAGTTTAAAAGAGGAATCAATCACTCCGATCTCGTCGGCAATCGATTATCAATATTCAGCTAAATTGACTACTGACTGACTGAATGGATGAACAAAGCGACCTGCACTATTATAAATAATCCAAATTTAAAAACGAAATCAATATTCGCTCGCTGCTCAGACCAAACTGAAACCAATCAATTAACTGATCAAAGAACACTAATTGAAATTCGTGCAATAATATTGCATAAAAGAAAAAAAACATATTAAAAAAAGTACAAGGAAACAACAATTCGAAACTTTTCTATACCAACTTCTGGAATTTTTATCGTTATTGTATCAGAAATTGATAAATAAATTTGACATGTCATCGTGATGCAATACTAATTTGAAAATTCTCTCTTCCATCGTAACACTTTCACACGAGCAAGAATGAATGTGAAAATTTCATGATAATAATTTTAAACAAAAAAAATTCAAAAAACAACTACTGTTGTTTAAAGAAAAGTAAAAAGAAAATTCACAATTAAAAGTGCTTAAAGCATCAGAAAAATAATGAGCGGCAATTCAAAACACATACTGTCATAAAAACTGGCTACTGTAAAGTAAATGAGAACTAAGTTCATTGACTGGCATGAAAAATTCTTTTCTGATTTTGACATCAGAATGCGAATATTCTGATATGTCAGTCTAATTGTTGTTGAAAATAGATGAAACAATGAAAACCAATTTCAAGATTAAAACAAGAGAAATCAGTAACAATTAATAAGTCCATTTAAAAAAATGAAAAAAAGTATACTGAAATTCAAGCTGAAAATGAGCAACGTTGAACAACAACTGAACAAATTGAACGGTTGAAAATTGAACAGAATATTTCGGTTGAATAGAAATGATCAGAAAAGCAAACAAAACAAGCGAAATTAAATCGAGTATGACAAACGAGCAGAGCGAGTTCTAGAAACACAGGTGCGGCAACATTTGTTAAAGCCAATAATTAACGTATATGGAACTATTTAAAATATTGAGCATCTTCACAGTGGCCGGCAAAAATTTCAAAATCAAACTGAAACTGGTCAACCAGTTTTGCAATTGATTCAATTTTCAATCAAACAATGATTGAAAATGAAATTAATCACTGCTGAAAGCCAAACAAGCCGAACATTAGACTCACTGAACGGGAAATGAAAGGAAAAATTATTAATTAGCATTCTGCTGTTGAGACCGTTGGTCAAACAAACAATCAATCAATCAATCAATTAAACCAAACAAACAGAAAAAAGAAAAGAAAAAATACATTATATATATATATATATATATAATTCTCAAAGGTATGCGCAATTACGCCAGCAGTGAGTAGGCAAATAAATAACAATGATAATAATGCTCCTGTGAAAATATGGGATGCGTTGTTTGTGTGTGTTATAGGCAAAATCGAAAGGAAATTTCCGACTTTTAAAAACCACCCAACGCCAAAGATGTGATCAATTTTTGATCGAATCTGTTCGATTTTTGCGCATCACAGATGCAATGAAATAGGGGGGGGGGGGGGGGGAGAAAGAAATCGACTAACCAACAATGCGGACCGCAATGCAAGGAGCAAGAACAATTTGCAAAAGAATCAAAAATCGACAACGCATCAGGAAAATCAAAAAAATAAAAAAAAACGGCTACGTTGGGAAGCGTTAGAAAGCAAAATGGCAATCAAACAGACGCGTGCAAGATTTTTGGCAAAAATTAAAACATCACGCTCGCTTCGAAGAAGTAACTCATCGAATCTGTTCGAGCAGATCTCCTCTAAATGGTAATTACACTGTACTTGGGCTTGATTGCTGCTGCTACACATTGATTAGTGAAATAAGAAAACAGAAACCAATTTCCTCGAGGAATGTTCAAAATCAGTTCAAATTAAATAAAAGAAAGCGATCCCAATCACAACAACACCAGTAGAGATTGTAAAATACAACAGCATTGCGTGCAGTGTTTGGTCTACTTCGATTAAAAGTCAATTAATTCTGACGTTGATCACTGTTGAGAAAATAAATTACACTTAAATAGCGTACTTGTCCAAGAGTGGCGTTGTCAAGATTTGAACGACGCAAAAATGCCGCCGCCTCTTCGGCTTTTAACAAACCATGCTGACCGTTTGTCGCCTAATGAGCATTTTTGAAAAAAGTTAATTCCACATCACTGATCAATAAAAATAGTAATAATTTTCAAACTCACTTCGCTGAAAAATTCTTCATAAACTCTCAAATGTGAACCGGCAATCTGAAAATGGCCATCTAGAGTGTTACTCATAGTGAAATTTATGATGAAATTAAAAAGGCACACCTCGTACAACGACGGCAGAGCCATTGCCATTATGGAGACTGATCCACCGTTGAACAATTTTCAATTCAATTTTCGAAAGGTTTCAGTTGAATGTAAAACTACAAATTTATATATATAACACGACGACAGGCTGAGAAATTTCCAAATACAATTATATTTCCTTAGGGAAATATTGAATGAATACTAAGAATAAAATTTTTTTAAATTCATACCTATTAATTGAAAATGTATTTTCCAATAAACGTGGAGAAAGCAAAATGCCATTTTGGACTATTGCGAAAGCACTGCCATTGCCAGTGCACGACACGACAGCATAGTAATATAAAAAACTATTTCTGGAATACTGTAGCTTAAAAGGATTATCACGTACTAATGCAAATGGTGATTCTTGAATTACCTTATCATTGTTGGATTAGTTTGAAAAGCTGCAAAAGTACCAAAACTTTACTGATAAATTGTTTTAAAATCATTATTTTTTACTTTTTTATGTGCAATTTGTTTTTACTGTCAATTAAATAGACGAAATATTGGAGAGAATGAAAATTTTAGTCTTTTCAAATTCTTTTGTTCAACAGTGCTTGCTGCGCGTTTAATTTTATACTTCAAAACACATTATTTTTTATTGTACTGTTGAATTCTTTTTCTTTTTTTTCTCATTTCTTTTTTAGAAATGTTTATTGGAGAGAGTTTACGATGTTTGAAGGGTAGTAGGTAATAATAGTGCGTCTTTATGTATATATATATATATATATAAGTAGATTAAATGGTGGATTAATGAACATTAAATAAATATGTCTGAATTAATCAATAACTTATGTAAGAGAGTAAGTAGTAAGTAATTTTGCATTATTTAAATGAAGCAAGCATCTATTGTTATTTTTTGTGTGTCTCTAGAAAAAACGTTATTTTGAAAAACAGCAAAGTTGAAGAAGGAAAAGAATTGTTTCACTTTCAATAAATCTTACTTTGTTATCATTCTTATAATAAATCATTCAAAAAAACATTTTGCGACTGACGTATTTTCATTGTTGGTTAAGTGCACAAGCATTCCGCTGTGCGCAATTGGTCGGTTGACGTGTCGTTCATAGAGGGGGCGAGAGAGAGTGCATAATTTTTATTCTTTAGCGGCTGCGCTTTATTGTCCAGTTGTTGCGTGCAATACGTATGTGTATGTTTTTGTTCGAATTTTCCAAGCACAACAAGTTCTGCTTTTTCAGTCATTTATTTCTTTAAAAATTTCTGCGAAAATAAATCAAATTTTAAATCAAAGGAAAACTGCTCTTCCTGCTCATATTCGAGTACAACAACTGAGAAATTTTACCAAAAAAATACAAATAGTCCAAAGTGTAGCTTCTTGGCGGCTGCTGTACGTGTTGTTCTGCATTATTATAATTTTGACAACAATGAGTGATGAGAAAAAGGAAAAAAGAATAAAACAAATAAAAAAGATGCAGAAGTAGCAGCAGCAGCAGCAGCAGCAGTAGTAGTAGTAGTAGTAGTAGTAGTAGTAGTAGTAGTAGTAGTAGTAGTAATAGTAATCGAGGAGAAAGAAGAAACTCAACATAATTGGTGGATGATGCCGCAACAACATCATGTGCACAAATCATCAATTGGGGGGGCGCGGCGGTCTTTGTGAAAAAATATTCTACAAAATCGGGGCTTTTTAATAATAATAATAATAATAATAAAAAATTCCCCTTAAAGTGGAGTATGGGAAACCTCTGGGAATGGGGAAGAGGGGTTTTGGAGACTTGGGGGGGGGGGGGAAAAATTGGATTTTTTGAACGGGGTTTGGGTTGGGGGATTTGTTATTTTATAAAATTTACAAATTTAAACATCTTTGTATTTTCTCTCCAAAGAAGCTTCCCCGCCCAAGATGGTGCTTCATCATGATCCGTGGTCCGCCTGGGTGCTGGATCAAAGCAAACGTTTCTTCGTGGCTCCACTGAACAATTTACCATCATTCCCATGCGCATCCTTACCGGATGTGCACCTGAAATTTATTATTGGAGAAAATATAAAATAATGAAACCACCGCAGCCTTACCATTGCCATTATTATTATTAGAGGAAGAAACCGAGGAGAAAAAAATTCATCATTATTATATTAAACATCACACATTACATACCAATGTTAGAAGAGATGCCTTGGCGGTTGGCAAACTTGTCGGCATGTCCAAATGGACTCTGCTACTCTCGTGTCGTCACTTGCATCATTATACGTCTAGTGATCTTTCATTTCAGATGCAGTGCATATAGAGACGAT
>NW_003526945.1:599978-686167 GCF_000181795.1 Trichinella spiralis | reverse complement strand
CAGTAGTAGTAGTAGTAGTAGTAGTAGTAGTAGTAGTAGTAGTAGTTGTAGTAGTAATAGTAATAGAGGAGAAAGAAGAAACTCAACATAAATGGTCGATAATGCCACAACAACATGTGAACCAAAAATCAATAGTTGAGCGCAATGGCACTTTGCAAAAACATTATCAAATCAGTGCAAATTAATAATAATAATAATAATAATAATAAAATATACATAGAAATGGGAATTGCAAAGTCTTGGCAATTGGAAAAAAAGAAATAGAAAAAAACTGTGCGTGGAGTGAAAGATTGGTATTGTTGAACGTTGTTTTGCTTGTTGATTTGTTATTTTATAAAATTTACAAATTTAAACATCTGATATTTCTTCAGAAGCAGCTTCACGCACAAGATGTGCTTCATCATGATCCGTGTCCGCTGGTGCTGGATCAAAGCAACGTTTCTGCTGCTTCACTGACAATTTTACATCATCCATCGTCATCATACCAGATGCACCTGAAATTATTATTGTAGAAAATAAAATAATGAAACACGCAAGCATAACAATGACAATAATAATAATAAGAGAAAGAAACAGAGAAGAAAAAAAATTCATCATTATTATATTAAAACATCACACATTACATACCAATGTTAGAAAGAGATGCCTTGGCGGTTGGCAAACTTGTCGGCATGTCCAAAATGGAACTTCTGCTACTCTCGTTGTCGTCACTTGCATCATTATTAACGTCTAGTTGATTCTTTCCATTTTCAGATGCAGTTGCATATAGAGACGATTCAATTGCATAAACAGGATTTTCAAAATGGAACGATTTCGGATCGATCGGCTTCTTTCCAAGCACTGGAACTGGACTGTACTCTGGAATGGTCAGTTCATCACCGGATTTTTTTACAGGCTCATGCATCATTGGATTTTCAAATGAGACAATATTTCCATGATAACTGACTGAACTAGTTGCTTCTTTCTTCCTGAAATAGACAATTCGGTGGAAAAAACTTTTTCTTCAATCATTACTTTACAATTAGCATTTACTTGAAAAACAATATTCGTCGCTTGTAAACAGCATATGCTGTTGCAATGATCAGCAAAGTGAAAGCCAAAAATACAATGCACGAAGCAGCTATTACACCAAAAGCTATACAAATATACAAATCAATCAGTGTGAAGTAAATTAGTCTATCAAGCGCGTGAATAAACTGTTCAAAGAACAATGACAAACCATTTCCTTCATCCGAAATTGGATACTTGGACTCTGCTGCACGAATGTGACAATTTAGCCCATCAAATTCTTCTGGACAAAGACAACTACCATCCAATTTGCACAAGCCTCCATTTTGACAAGCACACGGAGATGGACGTGTAAATGGTGGAATGATTTCTAAAAAAAAATTGGCGCGCATTTGATTAGGATTTTTTGATGCAAAAAGAAAAAAAATAAGAAAGCAATAAATATGCAAACCGGCTTGACAAAGAGAAGCATCCGGTGTCGGTAAATTGTCCATGTCAGGGCATGAACAACGATGCTGATAATTATTAGCCAAAATGCACAAATGTGAACATTGAGCATTGTTGCATGGATTTAATCCTTTAAATAATAAATTGAAAAGAAGAAGAAGAAGAAGAAGAAGAAAAAAAAGAAAAAGAAAGGAAAATTCATTCAATCGAACGACAGATAAAGTTCTGCTTACCTTCAGCAGATATGTTGTACTTGTACAAGTGATAGATTTTCAAAACGGTTATCGGTCGTGTCATGGTGGATAAAATTCGTTTTTGCTGTTTGCCAAATTTATCCACTACATACACGTGCGGTGAATCTTTCGTTGACCAGTAGATCCAATTTTCGAATAAATCAATTGAATATGCATGATGGGCATCGCTTGAAACAACAACTCGATCAGAACCATCCGGAAGAACACTTTCAATGCGACCCAATTTCGGTGATGCCCAAAATATGCGATGTTGCTTTGCATAATCAATCGTCAGTGATCTTGGTGAAAATAGCATTGAATTTACCAACACCTAAAAATAAAACCAGCATTTCTTAATTGTCAAAATATATGCGTGTTTGTGGGTTTCATATGTTATCATTTCGCTTGCATACCGTACGTATGAATAGTTAGTTAGTTAGTTAGTTGGTTAGTTAGGGGAAAAATCATCCATTATTATTCTGCGTAAAATTGATCCTATTCTGAAGATTGAAAAAAAAACAAACACAAAAAAACAGCCAAAAATTTCACAACAAAATAACCCTTTCAAAATGAAATTACCTTGCGAACGCTGCCGTCCAACGATAGAGCTTCGATAACTGGCTTGTCTCCAGTATCGGCTACGTAAAGCTGACCAAGTTCAGGATCCAGTGCAATGGATATAGGAATCTGAAAACCCGTGTTGACGATCGTTTTCCGATAATGTCCATCTTCTCTGGTGACAAAAATGTGACCAGGCAGCATCGACGACGTCGTTTCTTTATTCGACGTAGACCGTTTCATGCGACGTGATGCAGCAGTGACATAGTCTCGAGCGACAACATCATCACCAGCGCTGATGTACAAATTTCCAGTCACCCAGTCGACGGCTAGCGCTAATGGAGTCAGTGAATTCATCGGACCCAGAATACTGTGATCCTCGGCCGTATTAATCAAAAAGTCCACGTCCAAACTAGCGCCATTGTGGGTTTGATTTCCCACTGGAATTGACGACCACCAAATCTGCCCGTTGACATCGTCAATCCAATACATCAATCCTGGACAAAATGAATTCATATTTTTTACATTACGATCAAATTCAATAAATATGTTAACAGGAAAGCGACAAAAAAGCCTGCAGCAAATGCTCACGTTTCACAGGATTGTAGTCGACGTCAATAATCATACCCGCTTCGGCGTCTATGGATTTGCTGTACAAATTGCGCTGACGACTGATCTCAAGCATATTCACTGAATTACTGGTTGCTAGAAATAGATCAGCAGGATCGCCTGGAAGAAAACAAAAAACAATTTTAAAAGATTTAAAGAAGAAAAGCTGTTTTCAATACTGAAACGGAAAAATAAAATCACCTTCTGCACGACAATCTTTGCCAAGCATGTCACCGATGTGTATAGCGCTAGTGTAGTTTTTGGCACACAGACAATCGTATGAGCCTTTTCTGTTGACGCAAATTTGTGAACACGTGTTGTTGAAAGTTGCACACTCGTCAATATCTGAACGATGATGATTGTTCAAAAGAAAAGTGAACGAGAAAATGGAAAATGACCGCCGTTGGCTTACCCTCGCATCGCTTGGGGTCGGATTTGCTGGGTCGAAAGCCGGCATTGCAAGAGCAATAATAACCACCGTGTGGGAGATCAGTACACGTGTGCTCGCAGCCGCCGCGATTTGCCCCGCATCTGTGACCACCGGCTTGAAATAATAATAATAATATGATTATTAATTTTTTTAAATTCAACACTGCACATTTCTAGTGCACTGCACTGCACTGCATTATGTTCTTGTATGAGCAACTTACGACAGCCATCTTCGTCTGAACGGTCACCACAGTCGTCAACGTGATCGCATACTTTTTCCGGTGGAATGCAAATGCCAGCCGTGGCACATTTGAAAGCTGAAAATTTCAATTATAAATTAATTGTATTTTGTTCTGCTTTCTTGCTTTCAAGAAACAGAAATGAACAAAGTGAAAATTTTTTTTTACCATTTTCATCGCATTGGAACGTCGGATTGTGACATTGAATTCCTTCATCGGATACATCGAAATCACCACAATCGTAAGAGCCATCACAGACACGCGTAAATGACAAGCAAATGCGACTGAATTGACATCGAAATTTCAAAGGTGGATCGCATTTGGATTCCACTGGAATAGAAATTAATTTTTAAATAATTTTCTGGTAAAAGAGTGCGATTTAAAATTTCTTTTAAAAAAAACAAATCATGAGAAGCATACGACAAAATTCATTGTTCTCGTCGCTTCCATCGACGCAGTCATTGTCTCCATCGCATACGAATTTCCGAGGAATGCACACACCGTTGGCGCAGGAAAATTCATGAGGAGAACAAGTACGACGCCATTTGTCTGTACAATTCGCTTCATCCGAACCATCGCTACAGTCCGGTCGACGATCGCAGAACAATTTTTCATTCAAGCACGTATGATCAGAACACTTTTTCTGCAGTTGGAAAAGAAAAGCAAAATAAGAGAACAATAATAATGATAAACAATAAATAACATACAGTTCCAAATGGACAAACATGCTTGTCACAGCCAGCTTCATCCGAACCATCCACGCAGTTCATCTCACCGTTGCAAATCAAACTCTTTCGAATGCACTTTCCACTCAAACAACGGAATTCACTTTCCGAACATTGTACAGGTGAGTGCACTGAACAAAACAAAACAAAAAAATTTCGTTCAAAAATACAATTAAAAGTATGCAACTGTTTTACAGCATGATGGATCTTCTTCGTCAGAATTGTCACCGCAGTCGTTTTCAAAATCGCACATCCATCGAGCTGGAATGCACCGACCGCTGGTCAAGCATTGGAAATCACCGAATGCATCGCACGTTGGACATCTTTCCAAATTTTCGTCCGAATTGTCACGACAATCATCCTGCCCGTTGCAAAATGCCCAGTTCGGAATGCAACGATAACTAGATATGCAGTGACTCCAACCACGAGGACAAGCTTGACCAACTGAAAAACAAATAACAAAAATGACCATATTTTCATTATTCTTATAAAATTGTAATAATTGCACAATTATTTACTGCAAACAGAAGCTGGTTCGTCGGAATTATCACCACAATCATCGTCCGCGTCACAGTACCAAGCTTTCGGAATGCACTTGCCGTTGTTGCATTTGAACTGCTCCGGGGTGCAAGTGTTGTTCACATTTTCTGAACAATAATTAATTTTCCTTTGTCGCACATATCAATAATCGACACAATAAACTGAGCAAATATATCAATCACAGCCAACTCACGACATATTTCTGGAGATTCGTCCGAATTGTCACCACAATCATTGTCGCCGTCACATTGATAACGTTTCGGCAAACAATGGCCCGTATTGTTGCACTTGAATTGCCAATGGTCACATGGTGCGTCTGAAAAGATTTGCATTTTGATATATATTTTTTTTCGTTTTTTTCGAACAAAGTTGGTGCATAATAATATTTTACAAATAAAAACAGAAAAAAATAATAATCTTCTTACCACAGTTTCTTTCGTCACTGTTGTCACCACAGTCATCAATGCCATCGCATATTTGGAATGGTCTTGTGCAGTTGTGATTGTCACATTGAAATTCACCGACCAAACAAATGCGTTGTGCTGAAAATGCAAATGCAAAACTCGCCATGCAGAACGAATTAAATGGAATAGAACAAAACAGTAAAACTTACGGCATGATTCAGGCTCATCCGATCCATCTTGACAATCTTTTTCACCGTCACATTTCCACAATAGAGGAATGCAATGCTAGGAGAAGGTGAAATTGATTAATTTGGAACAAAATTCAACTAATTTCACGTTCAGCTTACGTCATCATTGCCACCGCATCGCCACTGATTAGCGGTGCAATTGCTTATGCAAGTTCTGTTGTCGTTGAGCAGTATAAAATACTGCGGGCATTCGCAGCGATAAGAATTGCCGCCTGGGGATATCAAACACAAATGACTGCAACCGCCGTTGTTAGAACCGCAAGGATTTGTCCCTGAAAATAATAATGAAAATTTATCGTTGCCGTTCAATTTTGAAAACCGCCGCAGCAGCAGCAGCAGCAGCAGCAATGGTAGTAGTACAATTCAACTGATCCAGGGGATGGACAATTTGCAAATCGTTGGGCAATTGTACAGTTTGCAAAATGACAACTTCGTCGTCCAGTCGATGCTTGTGAGCTCGAACAATGGATTTGATGTTCCAATCAGACCAGTACAAGTAATCATCAAATTGTGTCAATGAAAATATGTGCGGAGCAAATTTGACAGGAATGTGTTCAATTCTGCTTCCATCCATGTCCATGTACCTGCATGATGAGAAATGAAGAGATGATGGACAAAAATTAATCAATCAGTGTTAAGAAAAAAGAGAAAATTTCATGTACCAAATTTCATTAAAGTGAGCATCACCCCAGAAAATGCGTTCAGTAAAATAGTCAACCGTGATTGCGTTCGGCCAAACAATGTCACGTTCGACCAACTTCACAAAATCTGTCCCGTCCATGCCAATTCTGGCAACGTACGGCGATAAGCTCCATTCGGTGAAAAAGAGATATCCCTTTTTGGGATAGGCGACCAAAGCTCTGGGTTGTGTGAATCGATCGGCCAAAAGAACTTGACTGTAGCGACCGTCCAGTTCACAGACGCGCAATGTACGTTCGAGTCGATTCAAAAAGTACAACTTTCGACCAACCCAATCCAAAGCCAAACCTTCAACTCCGAACACAGTATGACGCATCACCTCTTCCGCATTTTGTACCGCTGTTTCTGGCTCTTGTTGGCTAATTGGCAGACGATAAATTCTCTGTCGTCCAATATCGGCAAAGTAAATTTTCTGTTCCTTGTAATCGTAGTCCAAAGAGGCAATATTTTCAAATCCCATAGCAACCAGACGTACGTTTTGACCGTCCATGCTTATTTTGCGAATATAATAACGATTCGCCAACAACAAGAACGGTTCCACTGCTGAAAGCAGAACAAACAAACAAATCAGTCAGTCAAAAAGAAGAATCAAATTCAAATTCAAATTTAAAAAGTAGTAGTAGTAGTAGATCATTTAACGTACATTCATCTATTCGTTTGCAGCTTTGCGAATCTGCAGCCACTTCGTAATATGTTTCATTGCAAGCGCATTTGAAAGATCCAATTTTATTGATACAGTACTGGCTGCAAGGTGGAAGGTCAATTTCGCATTCATTGATATCTGTAGCAAATATTGCACAAGTTTCATCATCAGTTTCATAATTATTTTTTCAGTAATTTAATTTACTTACCTATGCAAGATTTTTTGTCGCCTTGATCAAGTCGAAAACCTGGCAAACATTGACATTCATAGCCGATCGGCTTGTCAACGCATTTGTGCTCACACAGTGCCTTTGCAGCACTTTTGCATTCATTGATACCTTGAAAAATAAATACAATTAATAAAAGAAAAGAAACACAACACCAGCTATTGTCAATCTACGCGAATATTTGTACAAATAAAAGCCTGTGTGGCGTAGAAAAAAATAAATCAATACAAACGCAACTGCAATATATCTGGACAATGAAAATGCTTTCTCATCAATGAATGGAAAGAAAACTTTATTCTATTTACCGCATAGGGATGATTCATCTGAGCCGTCTTCGCAATCAGCACGACCATTGCAGACTTTTTCTTCCGGAATGCACGTTCCATCATGACACTCGTACTGACCTTTCATGCAACCGGCATCACCCGTGTGAGCTGTAAATAAAAAACCTCAAGCATATACATTCTAATCTAATCTTTGAAACAATAAAATATGGGGAGTGGGATAAAAAATCCAAAAACACACACACACACACACACATACACAAAAGAAACTTACTGCAATTTTCTTCATCATAATTGTCACCGCAATCGTTATGACCATCGCAAACCCACTGCGAAGGAATGCATTTCTTGTTTCTGCACTGGAAGTATGAAGCACTGCACGACGTGTATGCTGCAACAATGTAGAAAATGGAAAACAACAACAAATCAATGCAAATAAATGTTTCCTCCCAAAAGGTGAAAAATACGCCGTCAGATGACTTACTGCAATTCTCCGGCTCATCTGACCCGTCCAAGCAATCGTTATCATGATCGCATACCCAAGAATTGTGAATACAATGGCCGTTGGCGCACCGGAACTCGCCCTTGTTGCAAGGCGCCAGTTGACGATTTCCGCACAAAGCTGGCGATTCATCTTCAGCGTCACGGCAGTTCACTTCGCCGTCGCAGACCCAACTTTTCGGAATGCATTCAAATCGACCCAACGCTCGGTTGGATTCGCATGCAAATTCATCCGCTGAGCAAGTTCGATTTCCTAAACGTACAACACAATAAAGCTACCTTGTTCATTGGATCTTATGCATGGAATTGTTGAAATCGCGTTAATCTAGTGTTATCTGGTTCTGAAAAATGCTTATGCATAATTTGATGACGATTTTTTCAACTGAAGAATCGACTAACAAACACAACGTCGAATCACAATCAAAGAGCGAACAAAAGAAAACTATAACGTGACCAACGTACCGCAAGTGTGGCGTAGATCTTCATCAGAACCGTCAGCGCAGTCGTCGTCGCCATCACATATGAACGCTCTACTGATGCAGCGTCCATTGTCACAACGGAACACGTAGGCACCCTGAAACAAAAATGAACAAAATCATATTCAAAATTTAGCACAGCAACAACAACAACAACGACGACGATGATGCATTTGCAATCGCTCAATAATTCGAATAAACTGAAACTATTCAGAAGCTGACCGGCTATAATAATCAAGTCGAGTTTCATGCTGCAGTCGAATGTGAACAAAAATTACTCACCACACATTTATTATTGGATGGTTCGCAGTTTTGCTTCTCATCCCAACCGTCGCCGCAGTCGTTGTCACCGTCGCATTGCCAAGTTTCTGGTATACAACGACCATTCGGACAACGGACGTGAAGCGCGCCGCATTCCATAGTCATGCAGAACAGAGGCTCTTCGTCCGCATTGTCACCACAGTCGTTGTGACCATCGCAGAGATCCGCCGGCGTTATGCAAATGTTCGTATTTGGACAGCGCCGTTTAGCACCGCGGCAATTGATCGGCAATCCTGGACACGTTGTGTTGCTTTCATCGGCTGCATTGTCTTGACAATCATTTTTTCCATCGCATATCAAAGTATTGTTTATGCAAAGACCTGATGGACATCTGAAGCATGAAAATATTATGAATAATCAATCACCAAACGACAAAATGTCGCTTATTTATTTTTGTCTGTCGATTTTACCTGAACATTCCTTCACCACAGTTGTGAATATCCGCAGTGCCGCAGTTAGTTTCATCCGAAAAATCACCACAGTCGTCTTCACCGTTGCAAACCTGATGCTTGAGAATACAACGACGATTTGCGCAAGTGTAATAGCGATTCTCGTCCGGACAGGTGCGGAACACACAAAACAACGTCTCTTCGTCTGATTCATCACTGCAGTGCGGTGTGCCGTCGCAAGTTAATGTGTACGGTATACATTCACCAGATCCACAGGCAAAATCATTCGGAGGGATGCAAGTTGAATTTTTCAGCACACAACGTTTGCCATCTGTTGCGAGTTTGAAACTGCTGTTGCAAGCGCATTCTACCCTCGTGTGCATCGCCGCGGCATCCGGTGCCAAATGACAACTCTGCTCACAGCCTCCATTCTGCACTGAACACGGATTAGTAAGATTTTTACATCGCTGGTTACTAGAAAAAGAGAAAGAATGATTGAAAAACAGCAATTTTGATAACTGAAAATAATGAAATTTTCCATCGGTGAAAAACTTACGACCAGTCCGCATCTTGGGCAACAACGCGCAAAACTGACGGTGCTCTTGCATTTCTCACCACAGCTTCATACGTGGTTGGCGCGTTTTCGTATATTCTGTATATGCCGTTTGCAGATGAATCGGTAAAGTACAACCAATTTTTGTACAAATCTAAGCCAGTGGCCCGAATATCTTCAAGAATAACACGGCGATTTCGACCATCATAATCAACTCGTTCAATTTTGAGACGGTTCAAATCGGAAAAATACAACGTCTGCTTTTCCGTATCAACTGACATCACCGATACTAGAGAAATTTCCGTATTGACTATCACGCGTCTGTTTGTACCGGCCATGGTAGCTCTTTCAATTCTCGGCTGATAAGCTCCGCCTTTCGCTTTGAAACCTGTATCACTCCAAAATACATAACCCTTGCAAGGATCCAAGCCAAGAGCGGCTAGCCAATCGCCACGCGCCACCACCACAATATGCTGGCCGTCAGTATCTATCGAATACAAACGTCCAGTGCGTCCAGTGGTCCAATAGATCTTCTGCGTCACCCAATCCAACTTCATATCTTCCACTGAGCTAAATTTTTCTTGTGCGTCTGCGTCTAAATCAGCAATTGTCAACAAATTTCTACGCAGAAATAAACAAACGTTTTTCTTTCAGCTACACATCTTGATGGAACACAACATTCACATATATCAGAAAATAGTAAAAAAGAAAAGAAAAGATCTGCCCGTGCCTGGGATTATTGCATACAACTTACGTAAAATTTTATCTGGCCCAACCAGCGTACGCAACGACTGCGGAATGTTTGCTGGGAACCAAACAATTGATCGACTACCAGGATACTCTAAGAAATAATACATACATACATACATACAAACAAACAAATAAATAAACATTTATTTGAAGCACGAACAGAGACCATACATACCAACAAAAGCGTAAATTCGTTTGAAATTAGCATCGACTTCAAACCGTTTCAGACCAAACATTTTTGGATAATCTTTGCGAAGAGGCAATGCATTGGTCATATCTGGCTCTAACTTTGCACTCTGAATCATCAGCGCATTGCTCATGTACAGCAAATAACTTGACGGCTCTTAAAAAGCAGAAAAAAATATATATATAAAAGTAATGTCCATAAATAGTTAGTATTGTAAATTTTTCATCTTAGAAGAAAAGATTAACAACTAAAAACAGATATAAAATGATATGAGATGAGATGAGATGAGATGAGGTGGGGTAATTTTTCAGGCAGCATTAACATCAGGCAAATATGGCAAATGGATTGTAGAAAAGAAAAACTTGCCTATGCAGCTCTTTTTATCTTGGGCTAATTTTCCACGAGCGCAATAGCACGCGTAAGTGTTGTCCTTCGGCAATGGAAAGCAAAGTTGATCACAAGGCTGACGACGTAGATTATCCGTAATTTGACAAGGTGAATGTGCTGTAAACAAACAAACAAACGAGTGAGAAAAGGCGGAGAGAGAGAGAAAACAAAATTATAGCATTAATTTTTTTCATCAAATAAAAAACACCTACACTTCGGTTGTACAGACTCGTCGAATGCAACCAAAGTTCCCAACTCTTCTAGACCCGAGTGGAGAATTTTCGGTGGTCTGTCCGGCCCGTCGCTAGTAATATCAGCGACGAATATGCGTTTCAAATTTCGGTCGGACCAGTACAAATTTCTGCCGACAATTGCAATACCATATGGGTTGGGCAAATTGCGTCGAATTATCTGGCGATCACCACCGCTCGGCTTTACCCGTTGAATCATATCCATACGTGAATCAGCCCAATAAATGTGGTGAGTGTTCATGTCAACTACCAAATCTCGTGGCTCTATGACATTGTGAGAAACTAGCACTTTACGTCCGGAGAAATCTAAATTTGCCTGCTGGATGTTCGGCCTTTGTCCTCGACACACAACGTAAACAAAGCTAAATAATGATTAAGTTTCAAAATTAGCTCATCACAAAACAGAATAGAGCATCTCAAAATTGATGCCAGTTAACGCGCACAACTTACCGTTGCAATGGATCCACAACTATGGAACGCATAAATTCCGTTTTCGATGAAAATAAAATCATGCGATACTGACCATCCAGACGAACTACTTCTACATTTGTCTCTTCAGATGCTATGCTGGTAAAGTAAAGATTGTAATTGATCCAATCAACAGCCAAACTTTGCACAGATAGGCTTCCAACAAGCATGTCAACAACGGGCTTAATCTCGCCACCATTAACTGTCGTTCGGCTGATGCCACGTCGACTGCCAGCGACGTCAGCGAAAAATACGTTACGTGTACGCACTTCTGCGCCAACGCTGATCAACTTTGTTCCTGGAAAATGAAAATTTACCATTTAATTATTAACAACACACCAATTCTCCAAAATGGCATTATTAAAATGAAAAAAAGCATTTTTACCTGATATGGGAGTCATTGCAAAATTTTTATTAGTGTCAAACTGAAGGCCGTAAATTTCACGCGATGTCGTCGCCATCAAGAACGAATCAAAGCCTTTACACTGACCAGTAACTGTATCCATTTGATAACCAATTTGACAAACGCATTTACGAAAGCGGCTTTTCACCGGTATGCACAGATGTTCACAGTCACCATTTTTAGTCTGACAAACATGTTGAACAACTGGAAAAAAAAGAGAACAATAAATCAGTAATAAAAAGAATTTTTAACAATTCAAAATTTCAAACTACTGTCGATCGAACTTACAAGGTCTTGAATGGTATATACGTATTGAAACGATGTCATTTTGATTATCCAGCAACTTTTTAACTTTCATTTGTCCATCGTAATTTCCTTCGGCTGTCAATGGTACATTTCCATAAAAGACGGCTCCGTGAGCCGGGTCGGCAAAGAATAGTTGATTGTCAAAAAATTGCAAACCCAACGGCTGATACAGACCTCCACTGTCGAAAATGGCAACTCTTCCGGCGCCATTGTAATCACATCGCTCTATCTGAACAAGCGGAAAAATTAAGCAATGCAAAAAAAACAACAACAAAAATAGATTATTAAAAATTTTCCAAAAAAAACTTCGCACTAACCACTCCTCTTTCTGACTGTGAAAAATACAACATCTGCGCATCAAGATCGATAGTAAGAAAATCCAGTCGAGCTAAATCAGAGCTGACTATTACAGTCGGATTGCTACCGTCCATTTCAGCCCTGGCCAATTTTCGTGCCACGCTCGGTCCACCTTCGTCCAGCCAAAATAACAATCTGAATGAAATTTTGAATGCAATTTCCATTTTTAACAACTACAAATCATGCGCAGAAATGGATAAAATCAATCGAAAAAACACATTGTGAAAAAAACAAATAAGACAAACAAACATACCCCATCACTGGGTGCAGTGCAATCGAGACAGGGAATACAACTCCTTTTTCGGAATCGTTGTTATTCAGAATTATTGTACGATATTTGTTTCCAAATGTTTGCACCACCTCGATTGTGGATGATTCTTTGTTGCCAATGTACAAATTTCTGCCCAACCAGTCGTAAGCAAGACAATAAGCATCAGCTGGACGTGAATTGGGCAAAAATATTGTATTGTTCGATCCGTCCATCAGCGAACGATACACGAACGCTTTACGAGTCAATCGAGCTACTAATATTTTATCCTTGACAGGAAGTTGCACGTAGTACATGCTGAACGACAGTTCATCAAAGTCCAAATCTCTGACATTTTGCAAGCTGGAAAACGGAATCATTCCACCCAGTTCAATTTGCTGTGCAGACCCGTTTGACATTATTATCTCATGAAGCGAATAACCATGGATGGCATTCTGCTTTACAACCATCAAAAACGGTTTATCCTCTGCAAACAATAACACCACAGCAATAATTACAACAACAACATCATCATCATCATCACCACATACGTACCGACAATGCAATTTCTGTACGTCGAATCCAATTTAAACCCAACTGGACATTGACAACTGAAACCAGGAGCACGAGTTGTCAACAGACAAATATGACTGCATGGTTGTCCACGGCAAGAATTTTCAGCTTGAGGTTGCAAAGCTTCGTGAACGGCCAGTATGTTCAGCACTTTTGAAAAGGTGTGTGAAAATTCTCTTGTATGCAAACCTTTCACTTTGCTATAGGCAAACACTTTTTGCAACCGTCGATCCGACCAATAGACCATCTCTTCAAAAACGGCCAAACTGTGCGGATGTAACAAATACTAAAAAAAAATTGCAATGAATTTTTGCGATTGTTTTGCCGTCGATAAATTTGTCGCTGTTTCAGAAAAACTGCTATACTTTTTCACTGGCTAGAACTTGGTATCGATCTTTGCCGTCATAATTGCAATATTCAATGTAGTCAAGCTTGCTGTCGGAAAAGTACAGTCTTTTCGTGGGCAAATCCAGCGCAAGACCATTTGGCCAGTAAATTTTTACATCTAAAATGACAGTCGGGTCGCTTCCATCCATGCTGGCTCTGGAAATTTTCGGTTTCATGCCCCAGTCAGACCAAAACATCAACCGAATTCCGTCGCGAGGATCCAAAGCCAGACCACGTGGACGGGACATGTTTTTACTAATTAGAACACTTCGATGATGCGGCGGATCCAAATTGGCCACCTCCAAAGTCTGCAACTTTCCATCTACCCAGTACAGATTGCGACCAACCCAGTCAACGGCTAGACCTTCGGTCACGTCCAATCCTGTGTCCAGAAACACAGTCTTGTTCATGCCGTTCAACGTAGCATAGTAGATGGCTTTGCTTTTGAAATCAGACCAATATATCCTCTGTTCGACCGAATCCCAGGCAAGGGCGATCGCATTGTCCACTGCAGCACCGAATGTACTCCAATCTTGCATGTCAGCTAAGCTCCAATAAATTCGATATCGATTTGACACGTACAGACGCATCGGCTCTTTGCCTGAACGCAATTAATTGTACGCACTTCGACCGTGAAATTCATCACATCACCTCTTACCTATAGCTTTGCATGTCTGCTTATCACTTCTCAGCTCGTACTGCTTGTCACAGCTGCAAATGTAGCTACCTTTGGTATTTTCGCACAACTGAGAGCAAGAAGCGTGATCATTGCATTCGTTGACATCTGAAATGATGAACAACACAATAAAGACAACAAAAACGGTGAAGGCAAGAGAAAAAATTCCAACGAAGCCTTGCTTCACAAACCTACCAGCACATATGGAATCATCAATCAACGCTTCTCCGCGAGGACAAATGCAAAAGCTTCCATCTGGTCCAGCATGGCACTGGTAACTGCAGTACCGCTGACCACTGATGCAAGAGTTCAGTGCTATAAGCGAGAGAAATATAAATAAAAATCATAAGAAATTAATGAACGGTCGTTAACGGCTTACTGCAGCCAGGGCCTTCGTCGTCACCGTTAGGACAATCTGCTTTTCCATCACAAACTTTGTCCAACGGCAAGCAGAACGTGTCTTTGCTACGTGGGCACTTCCAAAAACCGTGACTACAGTTAGTGCTCATCACTAAAAATTTGAAAAAAAAATCAAATATATGAAAAAAAAACATATAAACTTGTTCACAGACGTACCGCATCCTGCTGCAGCGGATTCATCAGAGCCGTCGGCACAGTCGTCCACACCATCACAAAGCCATGCATCAAAAATGCAATGACCATTTTTGCATTTGAAATGATTGACCGGGCAAGCATCGTTTTCTGAAAGTTGAAATAAATTGAAAAATTCAAAAAGTGAATCCATTTAACTGACTGATCACGCCAGTCAAACTGGCGGTAAATACTGACCACAGTGTCGGTCTTGCTCATCAGAGCCATCGTCACAGTCTTTCTGCCCATCGCAAAGCCACTGTTTTGGAATACATACGCCGCTGGAGATGCATTTAAATTCGTTAGCAGTGCATTTGGAATCGGTTTCAGAAGCTAAACTGGTAAACAAACAATCAGCAAACAATCGAAAAGTCAGCGAAAAGAATTGAACAAATTCATTTACACATGCAGCCTTCTTCGTCTGAACCATCTTCGCAGTCTTCGTTTCCATCGCAGTGCTTGTTCAGTGCAATACACTGACGAAGATTCAAGCAACGGAACTCTTGCGCTCGGCATGACACTGGCGGACATCGAAGAGGATCCTCATCTGCCCCATCGTAACAGTCGTCATCGCCATCGCAAAGCCAATACACAGGTATGCATCGACCGTTGGTACATCGAAACTGGGGTGCGGAACAAGTGCGATTGCCTGAATTAGAGATTTCCAATCAACGAACATTCAAGCGGTGGAAAAATAATTCGAAAAAAAAGAATAATAAACAATATCGTTTGAAATAAACTATGAAAAATGCAAAACTAACTGCAAAGATCAAAGTCTTCGTCAGAACCATCGCCACAGTCATTGTCCGAATCACAAATCCACTGCTCTGGGATGCAGCGGTGATTTTTGCATTGGAATTTTTTCCCGGAACATGTAGCTAAAATTGTACAAGTGCAAGGATCAGTGAAAGACGAGCAACGAAAAAGTTTCCGGAAATTTACGAATCACTCCGCCTTCACAGTAGCGTGGATCTTCGTCTGAATAGTCACCGCAGTCGTTATCTCCATCACAAGCATACTGTCTTGGAATGCACCTGCGCGTGTTGTTGCACATTATTTGAGACGGTGAGCATGTTTTCTCCACTGAACAAGGTTTTCCGTCTTTAATTTCATCTGAGCCGTCGCGACAGTCATCTTCTCCATCACAGACCCATTCTCGCAAAATGCAAGCACCGTTTGCGCATGCAAAATGTGTCTCATTATTGCCACACGGAAGTTCCAAAGGTTCCTGAATAAAAATAAGCAGATAAAAAAGTAAAATCTTTACAACAACTTTTCCAATGTTTGCATTTGGAAAATCAAAACAAGACGAACGTCTGGATTTCGAGTGCAGTTACGACCGTTCGGTGCCAACATTTCACCCTGAGAACATCCACATTTTTTCATTCCTGGACGAACACTCGTACCTGGCACGTAGAAGCAAAACTTTTCACAACCACCTCCGTTCAGACAAGGATTATCTGCTAAAATTGGGCGAGGGGAAATGTTGAATATTTGCGAAAAAAAAAATTTCAAGAAAAAAAGAGGCAAAAACACAAAACGAGGAACAACTTACGAAAGCTAGGTTCATTTAGCAACGAGCAAGCTTTCAGACCGTACAAGTTTCCCAAACTGGAGAACGACTGCAAAACTGTAGACTGGCCTCCGGTGATTTTGTTCACTTTACGAATCGAAGACGGCTGAGAGTGGATAAAGTACAAATCATCTGAAAATACATTTTTCAACAATATTATATTAATTGGTTTGAAATTGCCAATGCAACAACAAGTTGAACTCCATTTCCACATTATTCAACAGACGCTGATATCTTATATTCAGTGCATAGAGACGGTTGACGACTGATTGATTGACTGAAAAAACTGAATTCCAAAGAGAACTTACTTCCAAGAATTGCCAACGCTTGCGGAATGGGACGAGGTGATATTTCAATAGCGCGTATTTTGCTTCCAAGCATATTGCCACAGTGAATGTGTTTTAGCGCCGAATCAGCCCAGCATAATTCATCACGATCGAAATCGATCACCAAACCACCAGGTCGTCCCAAAGAGATGTTCCGATACACGAGACAAAGACTAGCATCGCTGGTGCATTTTGTAATCTTAGCTGGTCGACGAGCTTCGGCGTAAAATATAAATCTAAAAAATAGGAATAATTGGGAATTTCAAATCACATCTTTTCCTCATTCTCTCTTTCTCTCTCTCTCTCTCTCTCTCTCTCTCTCTCTCTATTCTCTTTGAAAAGGCAACCTACCCTTTGCCAGGATGAACTACGACAGAAGTGGGTGCCCTGAGTTGCCTGACCAGTGTTCGGTGAGTGTTGCGCAGCTCACTGTGAACCACGTCGAGCGTGTTGCGAATATTGTCCACGTAGTAAATCAGTTGTGAAATCCAATCGTATGTAAAAGACACAAGTCCGTCGTTGTGATTGACCAGAACCGTCGTATCCTGGGATCCGTTGGGTCGCATCTTGTAAATAATATTTTCCATAATGTCGGCGTAGAAAATCCACTGACGACGAACATCACAGCCAACGTCGTAAAAAAGACCGCTCAGTCTGGCACCGTTTGGAGTTACGGGCTGAATGGCGTTGTTGAAAACTTCTCTATCCAATACAATACCACGAATCACTTTGTTACTGCTGAACAGCAAAAACTCGGACACGGCTAAGAAAGTAATGAAAAATATTTAAATAGACAAAAAAGTATGCATGCAAAAGTGATGGGTTGATTTACGCTCGCAAGTTCGAACATCATTTGTGGATACTTGGCCAATTTCACAGGCGCAAACGTGTCCCGGAGTATTGGCCGGCCCTTCGGTCAAAATGCACAACGACTGGCAGCCACCGTTGGCCACAGCGCACGGATTGAATATTTGCCTGCTAGTGAAGCATTTTTCATCCTGCGCTAGAAATAAAGAAATGAAAAATTAAAAACTGTTCTCCTTTATCATCATTTTTTTCAAAAAATTCCTTCTTCATACGTCTAGGTTGAACCATGCTGCTGAAAGCGGCAATACCCATTGGAAAAGCGTGGCCATCTTCTTTGCGCCATACCGAGGATGATTTTTCCGTAGCGAATTTGTCAATTTTCATAACATCCAATCTTGTCCAATCAGTCCAATAAATGTATTCGTTAAAAATAGCCAAACCAAATGGATGCGGAGCGCTGAGCATTCCTTGAGTGATTACTCGTCTGTAAAGGATCATGAATGAGCAGGGGGAAAAAGAAATTAAAAACAAAAATAAAACATATATATATATATATACAGTCGATATTGCAGCAAACTTTTCAGGGGTTAATAAATGAAAGGAATAAAGGTCGCTTGACTATCAGTATCACCTACCTGTCTGTACCGTCGTATAGAATTGTTTCGATAAGATCGATTTTCGGGTCGCACCAATATACACGTCTGCTGATCAAATCCAGAGCGACTGAGGTTATTTGATAAGTGTGATTGGAGACTATAACTTGGCGATTGCGGCCATCCATCGCTGCTCGTTCCAACTTCTTCTCGTTGGTAAAAAACATAATCCTGTGGTGAATGAATAAAGACGTGTGGAGTGGAATGAAAAGAAAAAAATCAATCCCTTACCCTCTTGTTGGATCTAAAGCCACGTCAACTGGAAGAGTCAAATCGTCGATTAGCAATACGGTACGACGATCGCCGGCAAAGTTGGACACGTCAATTCGTCTGGAGCCGGATTCGACAATGTAAAGCTTCTTTGTAATCCAGTCGACGGCAATATTGCGCGGTTGGACCAAATGACGCAACGGAAGCTTGCGGTGATTTTTCAGCTCTTCGTCATGATCTAAAGTTGCTTCGAACACTTCGTGCGTTTCACGCTCCACCCAGAACACTTTTCTGGATTCGTAGTCAAAATCGACTCCATAAATGAACTTTCCGCCGACCAGACGTAGCGCTTTCTGATCAGGTGCTTCATACGGATTGACAAGATAAAGTCCCTCTCGTCGAGCTACGAGAAGCCGCATGCTCTGGTCTGGAAAAAATCACGAAGCAAATTCAACAACTACGTACACTTGGGGATCATACGCTGCTAGCTGCTTACAGTCACGTGATCGGCAATAGCCTCGGCCAGATTTGAGCACCAATTCGAAACAATCAGAGTAACATTCGCAATGATAGCCTGGCTCTGCGTTGAAGCACTTCTGATCGCAGTAACCGTATTCTTTGCATTCGTCCACATCTGAAAAAGTTGAATTTGCAAATTTCTACTTCAACTGCAACAGGCAAAAAATACAAAACAAAGCACACACAGCCACGATACCTTCACAATTTCGACGATTCTGCTGATTGACTCGATACCCGCTAGGACAATCACAAACTCCACCATCTGGTGAAGCACGGCAAACGAAGCTGCACGACAAAGCCGAACACAACGATCTAGCTTAAACGAAGAAAAAACAATCAAGTACAATAGAAAGTTACTGTAGATATGTGAGTGCTCACAGCAATTCTTTTCATCCGCTCCATTTGCACAGTCATTATGCGAATCGCACAAGTTGGACAGGGGAATGCAATGACCCGTTCCTGGACAATTCCACTGATCCCTGGGACACTGATAAGCACCTGAAGGTGAATTTTACTAGTGAAAATGCTACTCTTCTGCTCTGTTAAGTGGAAATTTTCCACAAATTTACCACAATCTTCTTCATCAGAATTATCTCCACAATCGTCATAATAGTCACAGCGGAATTTTACAGGCTGACATCGTTTGTTTTTGCACTGAAAATAGCCAGGGCCACACTGAGGAAACACTGAAAAACAAGAATAAAATTAAAATACCTATACATCATGAAACAAATAAAGCAACAAAATAAAAATAATAATCACAAAATTTTTAGTTTGTATTAAATTGAAACAACTACACTACTGGTAACACTAAATTATTGAATAAAACTGAAATATGATGATATGCTAATAGGATGGATAAGAGGTGAAAAAATATATTTACATACAGATTTAAATTTGCAAATTATTTTTGCGTTGAACTGTGTTGATTTAGTAGAATTGAAATTGAAATTGAATTGAATTGAATTGAAAAATCAAACATACCGCAAGTGTCTGGTTCATCAGAACCATCACGGCAATCTTTCGATCCGTCGCATTCCCAACTTGCTTGAATGCACTGACTTCCGTCCTTGCACCGGAATTGATATTGAAAACAAGACAACATTTCTCCTGTAAAAATAACAAAGGATAGAAATTGAAATGGAAATTTTGAAATTTCTACCACAGGATCGTTCGTCTGACTGATCACGACAATCGTATATGCCATCGCAAACTTTGCTTTTTGGAAAACACTGCAGCCCGTTGGCACAGTAAAAATCTTCAGCATTGCAAACAGTTTTTGCTGAAAAAGTTTTGCATTATTTTGGAGAAGATAATTTTTAAGAAATAAAAAGAATGAAAGAAAATTGAAGAAAAACCACAATATACCGCAGTGTTTTTCATCTGAACCGTCGTAGCAGTCAGTAACATTGTCACATTTGTGATACAGTGGAATGCATGAAGTTTCATTCCATCTATAATTGTCGCATTGAAATTGATCCGCCTTGCATCCAGGATGTGCTGAAAACAACAAATATATGAATTAATTAATATATGAAAAAAAAATTTTTTTAATATCTAAAACTCGCCTGAACAAATACTCAACAATGCTAAATAGATTTCAAAAAGGTGCAACTGCTGTTGCTTCATTTGTTTGAAGTTTGAAAAAAAAATATCTCATATATACTGAAATATCAGAAAAAAATTGTTCTTCTTTGATATTAGCATAATAATTTTTTATGCTTATATTAAAATGGAATGATGATGAGTTTTCCGTGTTGATTTTGTTGCATGTTTGTTCAAAATGGCAAATTGTTTCAAGCAAACTTCGAATGAATAATAATAGATACAGTGTAAAATGTGAAAATAGAATTCTTGTTTTTTTTGTTATTTCAACTAATTTCAATGAAATGTATATACATATATATATATATATATATATATATATATATATATATATATATATATATATATATATATGCGGAATGGATCGCAGCAATAATACTGCGATGCGGGTAAATTTCTTACAACACAGTATGACAGTAAAAATGCTGTCTCTAGGATGAAATGGGCCAGTGACGTTACATCGCCCAACGGCAAAATCCTCCACATGACAACAGCGAAGAAGAAAATTGGCTCTGCTTACGTCACAAGCAGTTCAGGTCAACTGAAATTGTGGTCCCGGAAGAAAAGCAGTTTACCATGTTTAACATTGTTCCGCCCATTTTCACCAAAACCACCCACCCATTCAAGCTTCATCGCATTCCGAGTGAGGATTTTTTCAATCAAGCCAACATTAAAAATCCAAACTGAATTTGAATCTCAACTGCAATGAATACTGTCAATAAGAACAGATTGCTTGTTCTGTGTTTTCTGCCATTCATCCAAGCAATCTCACAAGCAGAAACAACAAACAATAATAATAATAATAATAATAATAATAATAATAATTGCAATCACATGCAACCAACGAACCGTTTCATAACATGACATTTGCCACTCCACTCATCAGTCAATCACCTTTTACAAAGACGACAATAAAAACATCATGGTCGTTAAACCGCTCGAATGGAAAATTGTCCAAAAATATGAAATGAAAATGAAGAAAAATTAGCCTAGCCAAAATTAAGTCAGATTTTTTCTTTTTGCACAAAGCATATACAACATGCACCGTCGTTTCAAGAATATCGAGATCAATGTTCAAATTTTTTGAGTTGAAACAGTAGATGGAAAAAAAGAAGACAAAAAATAAATAACAGAAGATTCATTTCTAGAATGTATATATATATGTATGTATAGAACCTGAAAATCAAAAATGAAAATACTACTGTACATAAATATGTGCAGAGAAAGTTGTGATGAAAAGAATAATAATTTGAATAAAAATAAAACCAATGCATTGTATTGTGCATCGTGCATTGGTGAATTCGAGAATTGTATATGGTTGTTGTAGAGGGGTAGAAGATTTTGTACCTCAGAAAGGTAATGAATTTTCAAATAATGTGGAATTTTTGCAGCAACATTCCAACAACCGGTGCGTCCTAGTTTCGCATGAAATAGATAAATAGTTTCAATAATCATTTTCATGTATAATTTAAATGCGCAAGGAATGATGATGATGATGATGATAATTTCCTTTGTTGCATTTCATACAAAAGTATTTATTATTATTATTATTATAAAATCTTCTGGCCAAGAATTTTTCTGGTCGCTCGCTGGTCAACAAGCGTGCAAGTGACAAGCCACCAGTAGTGGCACGTTAATTGTTGTATTATTATATACGCAAATAGCGAATGTGCTAAATGTTGTTGTAGAATAAAATTGTGGAAAAAATTTAGGACAACTGTTGAAGTGAAATAAAGGAACCCACTGTGTTTCGGTACCCCTTTAGCGACTTTTATGAAATAAAATTTCCTCCAACTCTGTCCCAATAACTTATGGCCATCATAATTATCACATGATATTGAAAATTGCTCGACATGTTCGAAATAGCTAACTATTTTTGGCAAGGAAATTGAAATTAAAAATTTTCCATGCTACCGTGAATCAATTTCATTGGCAATTAGCATTGGCATTAGCAAGGTTGTGCTTTTTTTCCTTAATTTTTGTTAATTTTTATTACAACTCACACATCTAACTTTGGAATGTGGAAAATTATTTTGGGATATAGAAATAAAAAAAGAACCAACTTACCACAGCCTTCTTCATCTTCTCCAAGTGTGCAATCTTTGCCACCATCACAACGCCAACCGATTGGTATGCAACGATTATCCGAGTGACAATGGAATTCCAATTCAGGGTTGCACCTACCAGTCGACGGACGTGTACGACGAGCAGAAGAAGCGGATTGCCGTTCATGAACTGAAAATCAAATAAATAACATAAATAAAATAGATATCAGAAAAACAGTTTTATAAATTTTATAGAATAATCAAAAAGAGAATACAGAAGGGTCGTTTGATGGAAAATTTGAATTGAAATACACTGGCGTTAGAGTTGGCATTGATTGACGAAGAGAAAGGGAAAAACTGTGCAATATGAGGGGTAAACAGTTTTGCAAAATGACCACTGCTATTATATTTTTTTCTCCATGCGAATACTTGTCGTTTGCCACCAGGCTAAATAGTGGAAAAGTGCTAGCAGTGTTAAACTGTACGAGCAAAGGAAGTGATCTCTTGCGACGACTGGATTGCATCTCAACGATGTTTAATTTTCTCTCCATTCTGCAAAGCACACACTCACCTCTGAGCTAGTTGACCTTTGCAATAATGCTAATGCAAACATATTGCTTTGCGGTTCAGAAAGCTGAACTGGAAGCATAATAGAGATTGATCGGTTAATTGAAAGTTACAAATTTTTCGCCAAAAGAAAACCCCTCTCAACCTCACACGTTAAAATGGAAAAATGAAATATGAGATGAATTGTAATTTTTTTATTTATAAAAAAACATTATCTTCTCTTGTATAGTAAGTATTATTGGTTTCTTTTGACCGGCTTTTGAAACTGTCATTTGATTAAGAAACGACACACGGACATGCATATATTAGGATAGCATTCCAGTTTCCGAATGATCATCGTCAAGCCAACCAAAGCAACCATGCGAGCACCCTGTTGCGAACACAATAATGCAATGTGGACATTTTTGCTTTTCACTTGCATTTTCATAATGAGCATGTTGACTGGTGATGGAATAAAAATTTCAAAAAAAACGATACAAAACAAAAATATTTGCTTATCAATCGATTGGTTATTTTTGATGGGAATTAATATTCCGAATGAAGAAGAATTGAAAATCCAATATGGTGGAAATTCCTCCTGAATCAGAAAAAATGAATTCGAATAACTTTGATAAAAAAAACACCAAAACAAACAAATAGAACAACATCTGTGAATGTACATCGCATCATTTTTGTATGAATATGTGTGAAAAAATTGCAGGTAGAACATGACGTTCACAATAACATTTGAATAACCTTTGAAAAGTTCTACATGGTATATGCAGTTGAATGGCAGCAGTAGTAGCAGTAATTGTTGAATTTTATTGCTAATATATTTTCCATTGTATAAAATTGAATGTCATCAAGTATTGACTTTTCAATTTTTTTTAAAAATAAAATAAATTATGTGAATATATTATTATTGCTATCGTTCATTTCTTTGTCCTTAAAAGTTGACGAATGCGTGTTTGTCAGTTTGAAAATGAAGAATGAAATGCAATTGTACAATAATGCAATGATGACCTTCGGATGAGAAAAAAAGAAAAAGCAATTACAAAAGTCGCAAAGGTTACAGGCAACAATGATGGTCAAAATGCAGTTGCGCAATTTGAATATTGGCTTGTCTGAAAAATCCCGCCTCAATCAATTTTGGCCAACCTCTGTCTCCTCCCCTTTGTTTCACTTGCTTCAAGGGGTGTGTGTGTGTGTGTAGCTGAATGAATATTTCCCCCCAATTGATGCGCTTGCATTCCATGCAGCTGACGAAGTCTGATTCGATTTGTCAAATGGAAAAATCCAAAGCACACTTTTCAAATTTTCAAAAATAAGCACAATGAAAATGCAGATGTCATCATCAACTGCACAACAACACTCATTATTATTCATATATATGTTTATATGAAACAAAATTTAACCAAAAAAAAGAATATCCCTTGTGTGAGAGAGAAAATTGAAAATAGCATTAAAAAATTAGAAATACGAAACGTAGTAAATTAGTAGAATTGTGGAAATTGCCATTCGCTTCAAAAACACTGAAACTTCTTCCCATTTATCATTGATCGAGAAGATTATCACGATGAAATCTCGTAAAGGTGTGCTTATTAATTGCGTTGAAGTGAGAAACGTCATCAAGCAAAAGAAAACAGAAAGCAAGCAGATAGGAAAGGTATTTTTTCCTCCACCAAATTAATCGATCGGTTTTATGAATAATTATTGAACAAGTAAGCAAGTGGGTGAGCAGTTGTTGTTGTTGTTGTTGTTGTAAGCAGATTGGAAAGTGAAAGTGCAATTCGCAGGAATAAACAGAAACAAAGAAAAAATTATTTCCACACACACAGAAGAGAGGGGCTCAAAAATTGAAGCTTTGAGAAAGATGCTTTATCTTCAAAGCAGTCAGTCAGTCAGTCAGCAAATAGAAAAAAACTACACTGCTGAGTGATTGCACATTTTCAAAATGTGTGCGTCGGTTGCTATTTAATCAAAATAATGCAGAAGAAACAAGAAAATTCATTTATAATAATTGAAAATATGCATCATCACCAGCGTATATATATATATATATATTCATCAGATTGACCAGCTGCTTCAATTCGTTTCCAACAAAACGAACAGAACAGACGACCAGGCGGCTGGCTACATATAATCCTCACACTTTTCAACAAGCTGCAACTGAAACATAGACCGCAAAGCACTTTTCATTTTGGTTCTCATGTTTGATTTATTCCTCTCTTTTGGTTTTCTGCCAATATTGTTGTGCAATAATAATAATAATAATAATAATAATTCATAAATCGATTGGTCGAGCAAATGAAAAATTTGAATAAACGCCCAGAGGATGTGAGAAAAAATTTTCTATTCTTATTTGCTTTTTTTTGTTGTTCCCCACCCGTACAAAAGTTTTATATGGTCATCAGCTCATAAACCGGCCAAAAAGCCCATTTTGGGAAAAGAGCGACAAACTCTCGAAGACCCAATTTCAATGTTACCCAGAGCGCACTCACACTGCCAATGACCTGCAAAGAGCTCCGTTCCTTATCTTCTTCTTCAGGAAAAAGACGAAAATCATCACCGCTACAGAATTTCAATTAAGCATGCTTATTGTGAAATTGATTTCCACTTTTTGCTTGAATTTTGTAATTCGAAAAAAAATAATTGATCAGAAAACAGAACAAAAAAACAACAACCAATTCCAATCCAATCCAATTGTCGAGCAGTCTGGTTGTTCGCATGAAAAATTTCAAATTTTACCGCTCAGAATCATCAGTGGTTAATTTTGCAATCTATTGAAAAATTTTAATTGAACAATTCTTTTCCCTGTGTTTATTGTTCATCGCTTCAGGATGTGTTCAAAAATTCACATCTTCAAGTGAAACAGCGTCTGAAAAATTTTACAAGAACCGTCCGGTGTTGTGTTGATTTTCAAAAACTGCGCGCCATGAATTCCTGAGATGCAAATCCAGATCAAGCGTTACTCTTTCTCTACATGGATAAGGCTTTTTGTATATGTATATGTATATGTATATGTATATGCATATATGTGTATATATCACTACTGCTACTGCTGCTGCTGCTGAGATAGCACGCTCAAACTGGTTCGAACATTCATTACTCTGGCCAGAATATGCCCTTGACAAAATTTGGACAAGACGTCAGTGTCGGGCGCCGGCGGGGTCGGGTCGCCCCCGCAGGGTTCCGGGTCGAATTTCGATACTACTATCTGACATGTGGATTATTATATAGCCCGACCGAGCTTGACGTCAAAAAGCAAAACCACCGTGACGTTCATGATGAATAAAAAGTGAATTTATAGAAAAGAAAAAGCATAAAACTTACCTTGTGGTGATGAGACGGCACGGGTGATTTGCAAACTGTCCACAATCAAAAGTACAGTTGAGAGCAGTAGAACAAGTTGACCAATGGCCAGATTCTTTTGACCGCTGATCAGTAATATTACACAGCGCATAATAGCTGACAAATATTACGATGTGACAAAAAATTTCAATTTATTCTATCCACTTTTTTTCCTTCTCAGATGATAATAATGTTGATGTGGAGATGTTGGTGTTGTTGTAGCTGTTGGTGTTGTTGCTGTTACTCTTGTTCTTCGTCTTCTTCTTATTTCTCCTTTTATTATTATTATTATCGTTGCTGTTATTCTCTATTATTACAGATGTAAAGGTATAATTTGCAATTTTGCCAACGAACCGACACTTTGCAAAGAACAGTCCGTGCACAGCAGGCCTACAGATGCGACGTCAGCTATAAGAACGGACTGGGATGAGCTAGTTCACAAAACTGGTTACAGTTACACAGTGCCGTGCGTGATTGCTATCGTCGCCGCAGCTACTTAATTCAGGCCAGGCACAGGCGCAACCGCGTTGCCACTTCGGGTAACGCGCACAACACTCTACGCATTGTTCTTACTGTACTTCAAATAACTTGAAAGTCAAAAATCAACGTGTCAACTGTAAAAAGAAAAAAAAATCAAAAACAACACACCATTTGTTGTTGAGTCATTTGTTCTAATAACAATAATAATTTTATTAAATTAATTTATCATATCATTATTATTATTATTATTAATATTTTTGTTCAATAATTTTACGCCGACCAGTGGATGAATCAAACGTAAAGATGAGGTGCGGCTAGTAGGATCGAGCATGTGCTAACCAATAAAAAAGTTGTAAAAATAACCAAACATAGCCGATCAACGGCCATGGCGGCGAATTTCCAATCGCTTATAATTTCATGTTCTTCGTCTTCTTTGCGCATTCGATCGGTAATATAGCGCAGCTCTTTCAATATGGCTGCCAAATCTCGACTCAACGGTCCTGGATCAGGAGTTTTGGTGACGTTGTGATCAAGAGCAGGAGGCTCTTTGATGCACAGTTCCTCGGCGGTGAGGTGCTTCTTGTCTTCGAGATCGAGAATATTGGCCATCAGCGAGCGGGACAGTTTCTCTTTGCGTTCCAAGTGGCACATGTCCTGCGCTCGACGGATAGCGCTGCGATTGAACCGCCGGCCGGGGCGTTTCATCATCAAAAGCCAAGGCAACCAATTGAGCAGCAACAACCGTACCTGCAATTCAGAACAATACAATGCAAATGACAATTGTTCAAATTGATCTGACCACTGGTGACATGTGATGCGTCTCTCCAGTGCGATGGTGGAAATTCAGTACGATCACAGTGAGCACGACAGACGCAGATACGACGATCATGATGCAGGAAAAGTAGGTACCTATGTTAAATGGTGGAGATCAAAAAATTAAAAGAAAAATAAAACACGCACGTGTATCTTTGTTAATATATGAACAATTTCACAATGCGGCGCTGGCAATCCTTCAAAATTCTGACCCTGTTTCACTTTTCAATCTTAAACATTCCATTGAAAAGCAAAATAGTATGTACAAACGGAACAAATCAAACATTTCAATTTACATTTAGAAACATCAAGATTTTCTCAATTCATATAAACTGGATTTTCACTTTATAATAGTTGATCTTGCAAACTGTTGTAAATACAGTTTTTTATTTCATTATAAAATAAAATTTTCATTTCTATGCATATGGAAACTGTTCCACTGGCTTGAATATTCAAAAAATCTGTACAAGTGAATTCAATTTAATAAATTGGAACATGAATATCACCTTTTATTGATACAGTTATAGTTGACAATTGAAATGAATGATAACAACAGAATTTTAAAATTAGTCTTTGTTTTTTTACGAATTAAAAAAAAATAATAATATTCCGTTTGTCCAGTTTTGCACTGAATGTTTAAATTCTTTTGCGTGATTGTTGAAATGATACGAATCCCAAGCAACCAGTTTTGCTTGCAATTTTCAACCGTCAAATCATCGACTGTGCAAATTTCTTCAAGCGCTAACTTTAGCTTGTTTGATGTTGTTCTTGTTTTCATTTGAAGTTCGGTTATTTTGGTTTCGCTAATGCGAGTGCGATAATAAGCTAAGCCCCCTCCCCCACCCCCTGCCTCCCCTCTCCTAGCCTTGCCCCTGAGCTTTGTGACGCAAACAATCGACGAAAGTTGACCAATAAACATTTTGGATGAAATTGCATACTTTTGCAATTCCTAATCGATTAAATAAACATGTTTTTGCAATTGCATTCTTTGTTGTGAAAATTTTTTTGCAGACAATCATCCACATTGCGTAACTCTGATTGATGCATGCATATATTATTTCGAAACTTGTTGTCGAAATATGCAAATTCAGAGAAAACGAAATAATATTTCTTTTTTCAAAAACGTCCACATGCAAATAAAATGACCTTTAATAAAATAAAATAAAATAAAATAAAATAACACGACGTAACATAATTATGTAAAGTTACATTTATGTTAAGATTGAAAATGTCCTGTCAACCTTGACATTTGCCTCAATTTTTGAACTGACAACACAAACAAGACAACAAAAATTTATTCAACTGGTAAAGGATAAAATGTTCTTGAAAATCTTGTATTGTAAACGCAAAAAAAACAAGAAGTAAATTTTAAAGTGCTCTCAAACATAGATACGACATGCTTGTTTATTCTGTTCAACTGTTGTACGGTACACATTTATTTTACAATGAATTAAAATTTAAATATTACACTAATTTCATTGGTTTTGTTGAAATTTCAATTGTTCAACTTGACTAGGACAAAAACGGTATTAAAATTGCAACTAAAGCTAAAGTTTATTAGAAAACTTGTTTTACTTTGAAATGCTATTCATGCAAAAATGAGATCATTTTATCAACATCTATACAAACATTTCTCATTTATTTGTATATTTCACGTTCAATTTACGCAAAGCAAAGATAAAAAGAGAGCAAAACAAAACAAAACAAAACATTTTCATGATTGCATTTGTGATACTGATGTGCGTATGTAAAAAATACGTGTTTTAAATTTGAAAATAAAAAAGTAAAAATAAAAAAAAATCACATGTAAATATAAAATTTTTCATTCAATGAATAAACTCGCTCTCTCGTTCAAAGGTCCAATCAATAAAAATGATTGTCAAGTTTGAAAAGTATGCAAATTGCAAAAGTACAGTGTTTTTTCTTTTGCCTTGTTGTAAAATCAAATCAAACATGATTGACTGATCTATCACAGCAACTGGCTGCATCTTCTACACCAACTGAAAACTGGACACTTTTTTTCTATGTATCTGATGCAATAAAAAATATTAATTTGTTCAGCAACTATTATTGAAAGGTTTAATCGTTTCCGTCTTCTGTAAAACATTTCCTATGTCATCATGCGCGTGATACTGAATTGATTGATTGATCATCAATAGGCGGCAAGGTGATGCAATTTTAACATTAAAAAAAGATCTGCTTAAATGTAAATTTCAACGTAATGATCAAACTGATAAGATGAAGTGATGACGAAAATCAAAAATATCAACTAACGTGTGATCAAATCGATCAGCCATTACCAAACAATGAGTCAGCTTAAGAAAACCAACAAATGTGATTAATTTTTCAACAATTTATTGAATCGAAAGGTCCTTTCTTTTACACGTTCAGTAGAAAAGATGAAACTTTTCATTTAATGTAAAATATCCCACTGACTTTTCCGCAACAAGCCATTGTTAGAGTTAGAGGAAAAATAATTTCACTCCAATATGCATGCTTCAGTGCCAAAATAAAAAAATGCAACTTGTAAATAAAGATTTGAATAAAAGAAATAATCAATCACTTCTTCCACATATTACATCACCTCTCCTTGCATCTCAAAATAAAAATTGTATTTTTTCTTTCCAACCAAAAATAACAAATGCAAGCAGAAATACAGGCACCTACCTAATAGCGGTACCGTTTCGCTTGTAGAAGGAATAGTCATAGCAAAAATTTGCAGATAGAATACCAGTGAAACGAGAACATTGAGACCTATAAAAAAATATCAACCATGTACAATAAGAGGCGAAAACCGTTTGCAAAGACGAAGAGTCAGAGAACTGAAGTTGAGCACACATACAGAGAGACACAGAGAGAGAAAGATTTTCACAATTTGCAAATACTCTGATTTATCTCAACCTTTTGGTGCGAGGTTAATTCAATGCGTCAAGCACAGAGTCAATTAATAATTTTTGTGTTTCATAAGTTACAGGTATCGGAAGGAGCCATCACGCCAATAGCATTGTTATTGTTGCTGTTTTGTGTATTTAAATAAAATAATACAACATGTAAAGAAATTCTGTACCGATCAGTGGAACTGCATCAGATGTATGCGGCATTGATTCAGATACTACAACTAAAAACACGCACAAGGACATGAACACGGAAATACCTATAAACATACAAAGAATTTCGTGATTATACACAACTTGTAACTTAGTTTCTTTCTTTCATTTCTTTTAAAAATAACTTTATTCCATTTTATTCATAAATTATTTCAATGAACAGTCGACTTTGCTGTACTTTTCAAAACCTTTAACATATTTAATATGTATAAATTTTTTGACTGCCAATGGTCAGATCAAAAAATACATATATATTAAAGCTAACAATGCAGTTGATCTTTTACAAGTTGATTGAATCAAATAAACTCCTAATTCTATGCCAATTATTTTAAATCTCCGACTTGTTTCAAATGAATCGAACTAAGACTATTTTCAATTTAAATCGTTTTTACAGAACTTTATCAAATGGAAGCAGCATATTAATATTATTAACGTAGGATGATTTAGTGAATAAAATATTATTAATTTTTGCATGCCCAGAAGTAATAACCTAAAACAGCTAAAAAATTATTTTTTTTCACCATTATACAGTTCTATTTATGTACAAATGTTTCAAACATAATGTTTTCATTTTTTACCTAATGTAATTAAAATGAGAAAAAGATTTGTTCATTAATTTCAATAACCTAATATACCAAGTAGACACAGCCAAAAGATTAGAAAAATATATTTTGTTTTAACTGTTTTTCCTCACACCAAAAGTTTCTGAAAAGTTAAAACTACCTGCTGCACGTTAACTACAAAAGTAATACTGTAAAAAAACAATGTCAAACATCAACTGATGAAATTGATAAGAAATAAATGGAAAATTAATGAGAAAAGTTATTAATGCAATTAATTGAAAAATCAATTTTAACAGTAGAAATTAATCATATTTTAAAGCTAAATATTGCACTACAATAAACATGAAAGAAAAGTAATGAAAATAGTGGGGAAAAAGCAAAATCGAGTAAATGCGCACCTGAAGATACAAAAATCTATAAATATATAACTGAAAAACGTTCATTTTGCTCACCAAGAGTGAGTTTTTCTCCAGCGTCCGGTGGCAAGCTGAAGCCAAGCAGAGCCATAGTGGAAATTAATATACAAGGAATGATCAAGTTAAATCCATAATATAGCGTCCGTCGGCGAACCCAAATTGTAAAAGTGACATCTATATATGGTTCAGGGCAGCATTCATATTTGAAAACATTACGTTTCACTGGCAGTCCTGAAATGAACATTACATTAATAAAAATGGAAAATTTTCAAACAAAATTTCACTGAAACATGACATATTAATATTAAAATCACATTACCTTGATAATATCTGCAGTAAAATTATTGTTTCCGGTATAAATGTAATTTAAAAATATGTTTTTAACAGCAAAAAATAATTTAATGTATTACGGTAAAAATTTAATGATTATCAAGTTTAATGACAATACCCATTAAAATCCATTCGCCATTTTCAACGTATGTATCGGTGACAGCGTTCCCAGCTTGTAAATCGATCTGAAAGCCACTGTATGTCCAACTTCCAAATTTCAAAGTGCATTTTTGATCATCAAAAGGAAACCACGTAATGTCTATTTTGCAACTGCTCTTTATAATTGCTGGAGGAAGCCATTCTACAGTGCCATCATGATTGACAATGGCATTAGTATGCCATGTTGAATCAAACATTTGGTCAGCGCTAAAATTGTGGAATTTATGTGCAAATACAAACACTCACGCACACAATATATAATATCCATTGTACTTACTGCACTTTAACTGCACATTAAGAGAACTTACTAATTGTGAAGAAGACGGTTTAAATTACGGCATTTTGTAAAACAGCAGATAAAATACATTTTATAATTAGAATAAATATCAAATTAATTGAAGAATGAAATGAATTTCAATTAATTAATATTTCAAAATATTTATATAACTGAAAAATGAAACTTTTGAGAATTGGAACGATTTGTTTCAGAAAACGTTAAAGCAATTCATCGCAAAATGGAATTTAAATTGCTAAAAAGTATAGTAAAATTTAACAGTTACAGCATGAACTGCTTATGATAGTCGAATATGAATTTTCGAAAACAGAAAGAGGAAGTTTTTGTTTTTGCTAAAACGCTTGATATAATCTTGCCAGTAATGAAGTATATGTTTGCTCTTCTAATTTTCTTCCTTATCAAAATACTTTGAAAAGTAAAAATTTTCAGAAAATTTAACTTTGGATGTTTTTCTTAAAAGTGAGCATCAAATGATAGATGAATTCAGTCTAATGAACAATTATAAGTAATCAGTTTTTTGAAGCTGTTGGAGTTATCATCAAAATAGTTTAAATGTTAGCTTGTTATTTGTGTTTATTATTTAAACAATAAGCCAAATAACTAATGTACCTATTGTAAAGCAAAATATCCGGTCGCCAGAGTCGAGCAATAGGAACGCGAACCTGAAGAACATTTCCGTAATCTTCTGGTTTCCACCTGAGATATTTGTCTTTCCAGTCCTACAACTTTCAATTTTAATATTTGTAAAAATGAACATTTTATGTTATTTAAAATGCAAAATTTTAAATTTATTAATTTGTAATTTGAATACAAATAAAATACTACTTACAAATCGAAGCCACACGTTTGTTTGAATAAGCTGATTTTTTTCATCCTAAAAAAATGTAAAATACTTACATATTTTGAAGCTAATACAATTTGATATTCATTCATTTAAATTAAGAAAAAATAAAATTTTTAAATAGATAAATAAATAAATAAATAAATAAATAAACATATATATATATATACACGCACATATACACGACGAACTTACTATGTCAATAATTTGCTGCAAATCAATGCCTAATTTTACAACTACAGGTTGACTTTCATTATCTACCGGCCGAACCAGTGGATCATAATCAGCTAGCAGATGCTTGTACAACAGTCGTTCGTAATCTCCGGCAAGAATTTCTAAAATTAAATGCTCCAAACATGTGTTCAGTAAACAACAAAGTCATTCATCAATACTGCACAAATTCTTCCTGCTATAGAAACAAGCATCGTGCTTCAATTAAGAACAAATTGCCGAAAAATAACGAAAGATACTACATTTGAAAAAAATGTTTGAATAATGCTTTTCAAATAGTGAATTAACATTCCATCTTATCAACAGCCTCATGAAAGCATCGTTTACACACCACCGTTTCTATTAATCTACTTTTGATGATTTATTTATTGAATGTACTAATTTATTTCAAAGTAATGTTCGTTAGTTGATTTAAATATTTACTGCAATACGTGAAAAAGCTATTGAAAAGAGAAACAGGTAATTGGTTTAGTTGTTAACATCAGAATAAACAATGCTAAATTGATGTTGAATTATGTCGGCACAAATTTCACAAACCGATATTTCTCCAGTTAATACTTATTTATTATTTCAACTGACAAATTTGCGATCGTTTATTGCATGTTAAATATCTTTTACAAGATTCTTATCGCAATTTTATCATTTCAAAGGCGTAAAAGCAAACAGTTTTTAGAAAATACTTTCTTAAGCTAATTTTTGCATAAATATTCAATATTGCTTACTGTATTTCAACCTACATTGAGCTTTCAAGTAATTTCACATGATATGAGCTTATCTTTGATATAAATATGAAAAAGAAAGATATACGTACCAGTGACTGTGAAAATTGCCAGCAGAATTAGTCTCCATGCTGAGCAGAGACCAAAGTCAAGGATGATGGCCATTATCATACTGGAAATGATAAGCAGTAAAACTAGCAGCACCTAGACTGGTAGTCTCAAAACAAAAGTTGGAAGCAGACACGATGAGCAGGTTTTCTTTTCCACACTGAGTCATGCTCTTGAAGAGCAAAATTTACCAACAAATGCTTCAACTGAATGCAGATGGCAATGCCAACGATCTTATCGTCTGCACCTAAGCAGCAAACTTGGAAGTGAAATTTTCATCCATACCTGAATGTGACCGAATATATTTCATATTTAAATAAGAAAGAAATAATACATATTTTCTTTTGACATTACCGGAGAAATTATTCCAACACTTTAGCCTTATTCAACTTATTAAAAAGGACGATTATTAAAAAGATGAAGCAGCCAACACACAAGCAGTCCAAAAGTTATCATCAATCAAGAAGTTGGTGAACCTGCTCTAACTGAAAAGTTATAAAGAAAATTTAAACACCAATGATCAGTCAGCTGCATAACTTATTATACGATTGTCAGTATAAAAAATTTAGCATTCAATTAATATTATGACAGTTTACTAATTGAAAACACAACGAAGCTATGAAATTTATAAAATACACAAGGAAAAAGAGCGAAGAACGTTTTTGGGTTTGGCTGTGAAAAAATGTATTAAACATTATGACAGCAAATAGCGTAACTTGCCGCCTAGCGACAAAAACAGTTGGCAGCTGATATTGAAAATATATTTTACTCATCTTCAAAAATGAAAGCAACTTGACTGCACTTTTGAAGTCTATCAATGATTTATGAATAGCGTTAGCTTATTTGCTTATTTGACAATAAAGCATTCCATTACGAATTTATTTGTCATTTTTCACTTCACAAAATTTTAAATTATTTTTATGTATTTATACGTATTAAAATTACTTTATTTGCATGAGAAATTTCTTCTCTGATTTATAATTACAATTTCAGTGGAGAAAAGGTAAATTTCACAAACAAAACAAATTCAAAATTTTGAACAATTTAAAAAATATGAAGTCCATCTTAATTAATAATAAATAATTTCGACTGAAAATTTTTCATAATAAAGAACACTTTTTATAATTATTAAAATGTTCAATGAACACTAGCGTTTCATGTACATGACCCTGCTTGGCATACAAAAATTCTTATTTCAGAACTGTTAAACTTATTCTTAATTTATTTAAATTAATTATCAATTATAAAATGTAATAAAGTAAAAACTGTTTTTATATTTTCCAATCATTATGTCGGTATACATTTGATATTTTATAATTTTGTAAGAAAAAAAGCATATCTACTTGAAAATTCTTAAAGTGCATATTGAACCTGATAGCCGGATAAGAATATCACTGAAGATTTTCAATCAGTGGATAAATTTCAGTGCTAATTTTTAGAAATGAGAAATGGAAATTTATAAGTGGAAAAATTCGAACAAAAGTGAATGCATTAGAAGGTAAAGTAGTATTGTTTATATTCTATACCTATCCCAGCGGCTATACGCTTATAGCGATGTTCATATGGATTAATTATTATGTAAATATTAAGAGAGAATATGTTTGTATGAGTAAGTATAAAGCATTCTTCACAGCTGATCAGTTGTTACATCCATGTTATTCTAAATCTTCAAAGCTAACACAAACTTCCTGATGAAGAAACTAGGAAAAGTTTTCAAGACATGTGATCATGTCAATCGATGTTAAACAAGCTTTATATATGTGATGAAAGCAGACTGTTGTTATATTATTTATTTTTATAGTATTTAACACTTAACAGCTGCCCATTATGTCCTAATTTAAAAACAATTGCTATTATTATTGTTATTCTTATTATGTCATTTCTGACCATAAACGTGCGTTTTATCCAAACTATTTCATAAAACTGTTGTTGAAAAAAAGATTTATATTTAATGACAAATTTTTTGAATTTAATGCATATTGCAATATTTATAAAAATTCATTGCAAAACATTATGTTGCATCAATTTTGGGGGTCTTTAAATGAAAGAAATATTGAAAATAGCATAACTTTGATCAACTATATTCTCAAGAAATATTTTCACTTGCAAAAAGCAAGCTGAAATGGCAAATCAAAATTCAGTGCAAACATGCTAAATCTAGCTTGAAAAGGATATACACATAATGTTGTAAAATGCAACATGCAACAACATTAAAGTAACACTCCTCAAATAAGAGTAATAATAAAATCTACGTTAATTGATTCACCAACTGCAAACAAAAGATGCAACGACTGAGCATAAATTTGCATTGTGAATTCAATTATCTTAAAAGCAATTAGCAATTACAACTGGAGTTTCAAAGAATACTTTTTTTAGAAACATACTATTAACAAAATGAAACTTTCATTAATTTAGCAGTTCATATGAGAAGCTGACCAACTGATTTTGTTACAATTTAAAACACTGAAGGGAAAAAAGTAGACTTTATGAGTTTACATTTGTGGATGTAAATAGCTTAATGAGAAACATTAAACATGACCAGCGTTGGTGATCACCATTATCTTTCTTGTTCAAAAGTGTCCAATGCAAAGATTTTTAAACAAACTGATAATAATAAAAATACAATATTACCTGTTCCAAGGGAAAAGGATACATTGGAATTTGGCGGAATTGTATGGAGTCTACAATGAGTGAACAATTTTTTATTCTTTTCACCAACAAAATAGAGCAATGAAAATCTTATCCTATTCTTTTATGCATTTCCTCTGCACAGAGAAAAGGCTCAAGATTTGAAAACAACTTGCTAATTCTTTAAAATTTTACTTTTATTTATCTTTGCAATCAATAATATGAAAGTGATTCATCCTCTGCATTTCCATACATTCAATAATGCATACTTCAAAAAATAATGCTTCTCGCATATCTTTTCATACCCCATTGTCCATACTCACTTACTTATTAAAGCTTTTACTTTTTCATTGACCAAAAAATTTGTAAAATTTATTTTCAAACTTTCATTATTTGCACTGAGTGAAAAATAAATCCTAATGTGAACAGATTCAACTGATATAATGAACATTAGAAATGGATTAAATCTGTAAATGAAATATTTAAATGCATCATAATGTTCTGATAGTTAGCTGTCAAATAAAAAAAACTTCAGAATGTTTCCATTCATCATATAAATAATTTCTAACTTTATATAATCTTAAGAAAAAAGGATATCATACCTTTAAATAAAAAATGAAAAAAGCAAAATAAGTCGTTGTTGAAGAGTTGCAAAAATTTGAATAAGTAATAAGTGAATGAGGGAAAGTTGTTGGAAGTAATTTTCAAACAATAAGCGCAGATTATTAAAAGTAAAGTAAAGCTGTGTTGTTGTGTGTCAATGAGCAGCAGGCTATTTCATTTATGCTTCTTTTATTCGAATCGGATAAGTCCAAGTAGAAGCTAATAAGAGAGAGATAAAACTGAGTAAAATTTAATAAAACATATACTGGCCTGCAATGAATAAATGCATAAAGATAAATTGGAAACTTGTTGAACAACTTCACAGCATGTGATACATACGAAATGAAGTTCCAACAAGCCAATAATGCTTCTGCGAGGCCGTTTCAGCAAAACCATCATTCTCAGTTCATGTTCAGTTAGTTGGTGGCAAAATGAGAGGTGGAAGTGTGATAGCGTTACGAAATCATTTATCATTTAAATACACCACTAATGACACATTTCCGTTGGCGAAAGCTTGAAACATTCGTGAATATTTTCTCAGCAAACGGAACAAAATTCCACCATTCAACTTCTCTCATTTCTCTTCTCTTTGTGGCAATAATTTCTGCTTTTATTTCAATTTCTTCATCTACTTTCAAACTCGACAATAAGCATCAAAATAATTCCCTTTAAATTAAAGCAACTGCTTGCTTGCCACTTTATCTGTTTGATATTTATTTTAAAATATTTGCATAACATTTTTGCATATAGCTGGTTTCATATGTTTATAACAATTACACACAACTACCGAAATGAATGCTTTTTATTTTCATTTTTTGAATGCTAATTTACATATTCAGCCAAAATTCTATCTCCTAATAAAATTTGCACAATGAAAAATTGCGTTTTCACTATTTATTTATTCCATTTTATCAATTATTGCTCCGTTGCTCCAACCTTTAACATACTGTTGCAACATATTCAAATGCCGTTGAAATGTTATTCGCATATATCACTTGCTATTTCTATTAATGGTCAAAGGATGATCTCCATAAGGCATATTCAGCAATTCAAAAAATGTATACTTAAAAACGAACATATCTCAATCTGTGTTATATATATATATATATATATATATATCTAACCGTTTTGAGAGATAAACGGATTGACGTTTCACCACAAGCTCAATAGCAAATAAAATGGGATAAGGTTTTTAGAATATTCAAAACATCTTGTGTTAAGCTTTCTTCATTTTTGATTATCGATTTCTCTTCGAAATATTCACTTTTGTATTAAATAGAGCCCATAGAAATATACAATTGATTCAAGCCTTCAATTTGCAGTTAAACATATTTTTCACAGTAAACGTAATCAAAGCAAGGACTCTAAAAGATCAATCAGTTATTGATAGTGATAATCATAAATTTGATAAGCTGAAATTTTAAAGCAGAAGATGAAATAAAAAGCATCAAAAATAAGAGCATTTTTTGTTTTTAACATATAAAAAAGCCATATCAAGCATTTTACATTTCAAATTGAATCTGATTCATCGGATTCATGCCACAGTCGATGAATATGCTTCCCACGAACATCACGTGGAGAACCAAATCCTCCCATTCCCTTTTGACTGTCGAATTTATTTGTTCCATACTGCAATGGAATTAATCCATCTGTAGCTTTAAGTTGTTGAAAAGTCCATCGCTTTGGTGGAACTTTATCAGACACTTTAGGAGCAGGCTTTTCAGCGTTTTGCAATTCAGCACTTCCTGAAACCACACATTGTTATTGGATGCCGTGTGAAAACTGACGCGCGTCAACTAACAGCATAACGTTTGTTGTACCTGTTCCAAGTGGAAGAGTTTTAATAGTCGATGCCGGCTTGTTAACATTATCCGGTGATTCCGTGTTAAGCAGTTTTGATCTGTTCAGTTTGGGTTGCTGAAATTTGTGAGCTTTTTGCGAAGATTCCGACTTGCGAAGCGTAACAAATATCATTCCTTACCGGAGATGTGATCTTTTCAGAATTTGGAGTTTGCATTATAGATTTTTGGCCAGTGACCAAGCAGATCTACGTCAAATTACGCATCTTGAATAAAATTGCTCAATTAAAAGCACCTTTAACAAAATACAAGCTAGTTTTGAGCAACAAAAAACGCTTTACCGCTTTAAAGAGTCCGAGGGCTGTTTCCGACTGCTACTAACTACTGCTGTTGAATCAGTGAATTTGCTTTGACGAAACACTTACGTGTTTTCAATGAATAATTAATTGCATAACTGAAAAAAAATAAAACAAAACAAAAAGAAAATACGCTTTTGCTGCTATTTTGCAAAGGCTAAAAATATCTCAGTAGTATATCTTATTTATTACTTTAAAGCAAGAATTCGGCACTGATCAAAAAAATAGTTGTCTTAAATCAAAATTCTTAAAACATGCTACTAAATTTAACTGCAAACAATTTAAAATTTGAATCTGTTAAAAAAATAAAACTTTCTACAATAATTTCTCATCACCCAGATGAAGTAAAGAAGAAGTGTTACATGATAATTTTTGTTTGCTTATTATACAGTAAATAAACTGTTATTGGCTTCCAGTCATTATTTCCATTAGCAGCTATTTGCATAGATAATCAACAACATAGTTACATTAAAAAATACATATGTATAAAATAATAGATATAGTCAGTTAGTTAGCTAGCTGCTGGTTATTGAATTTTATAATAATAATAATAATAATAAGTGCTAGATAATTACTATTATTCTTTTATGAATGGAAAATAATCTAAGCAAACATGAATTACGTGGTTGTTTCTATTCTTATTTATCATTTACGTATGAACAAGTCACAATAAAATATCACGAACGTGAGAAAGTGTAACATTGTTTATGTAATGGCTATTTTCAAATAGCTATTTTTTAAACATATGTTTTTGAAATTTTGATAATTCATATACATACATACATACATACACACATGTATACGTGTACATTTATGCATATGAATATATGTATATATATATATATATATATATATATATATATATATATGTGCAAGTGGACATTTTAATCAAGCAAGATATTCTAATTTTCATTCGTGAAAGGCATGAAATAATAATAATAATAATGCACATCTATTTTCAAAGTTCAGTTTGTGAATTTGTCGAACAACGGGCAACGACCGACCGCACTAAGCGATACAATTTGAACATAGTTTTGCTGCTCAACAAAAGCAGCAAAAAATAAAGAAAAATATTCGATTAAAGTAAAAAAAATAGTAATAATAAGAAGAAGAAATGGTCACAACTGTTTGATTTGACTGCCTTTGTTTAAAAAATTTCTCTGAAAGCAGGCAATATCGGTGCTAATATCATCAATAACGATAGCGGATGAAACAGTAGTGGCATATTTCCTTATAATGAATAACATACACGACTAGATTTGTCACAGTAAATTCGGTCGACAAAGAGGACGGTCAAAGAGAAAAAAAAAGCAAATGCAATTCAACTTGTAAACTATATCAATTAGCACTGCTCTTTGAACAGCAGAAGGAGCAAAATAGATTATTTATAAAACAAACAACGGCAGTGTCGACGTATCAGCATAGTAGGCAGTCGACCGGTCAGTTCTACGTCAATGAAGAAAGTATTTTGTTGCAAACGTGAATTGAAAAACAGTTGTACTGATTCGATCATTATGCAAATTATGCTAACAAGTTTAGCACATCTAGCCGGTTCTAAGCATGCAATACTAAAAAGTTCGCTGAAGCACACAAAATACCTAATTTTTATGAAGAAATAAAAGAAAGTTTTTTAAAAAAAAACCAGGAAAATGGAAAGATTGACAAGAAAACTGCCACGGCTTTGTGCAAAAAAACTACACAGCAAAATCTGAATGAGCAAAGCGTAGTATGTATGAAATTCACATGAAGTGTTCTTCTTCGGGATATTCCTCTTCCCAAAGTCGTTTCAGGTGTTTGCCTTTCACATCACGTACCGCTCCAAAGCCAGTCATACCACGTTGACTGGCACCACGGTTCCAACCTGCTTGACTAGGTATGATCGTTTCACTCTGCTTCACTGCATCGTACGGCAACTCGAGACCTTCCGCTGCATAATTGACATCTCTAGGGCATCCGAAACCTGTCATGCCTTGTTGGCTGGCAAACTGATTGCTTCCCATCTGTGAGGGAATGATGCCTTGGCTTTTCGGCTGCTGACGACTAATCAGCGGATTTTGCACTTCCAATCGAAAAGCACCAAAACCGGTCATGCCTTGCTGACTGGCAAATTTATTGCTTCCCATTTGCAGTGGAACAACTGATTGGTCAGGATGATCAGTTACATATTCGGGATGTTTCGTGTCAACCATGTGAGTCAGTTCGCGGCGAGCTGTACCAAATCCTGTCATCCCTTTTTGGGACGCAAACTTATTGGTACCACTTTGCAGTGGAATACTGCTCTGATCTGGATGTTCTGAATCTTGATCAGGATGTTTGCTGTCGTTTATTTTCGTCACTTCACGACGCGCTGTGCCGAAGCCAGTCATGCCACGTTGGCTGGCAAATCGATTAGTACCGGACTGTAAACGCACAATACCTTCAGTCATACGTTCTTTAGCTTCATCAATTTCGGTAATGTCATTTGGAGGTGGAACCAAAGCTTCTCGAACAACATCTCGACCTGTGCCAAAGCCCGTCATACCACGTTGGCTGGCAAAACGATTTGTTCCAGACTGAGCACGAATTTCACCGTCAGACATACGCACTATTTCTTCGGGAAGTTGTTGCAAGTTGTCAGATTCGACTTTTGTGTTCGTATTTCTAGGGGTACCGAATCCTGTCATACCCCGTTGACTTGCAAACTTGTTAGTGCCATACTGCAATGGTACAATGCCATCGGTTTGGCGTAGTTGTTCAATTGTCCAGCGACCAATTCGTTTCGGTCGTTGTTGACTGTCAACTTTATCAACGGGTGTAGCATTGCTTTCAGCATATGGCATCTGCTCTTGTTGCTGCTGTTGCTGTGTGGGCATTTGTTGTTGTGGCATTGGAGCCCGCTGCGCAGGCTGATTTTGGTATGGCTGTTGTGGTCCTGTTCTTGCAGGTTGTTGTTGTTGTTGCTGCTGTGGCTGTTGCTGTTGGGGTGCTGGGGCTCTTGATCCAGCATCAAAGGACGGGTGTTTAGGCACAGGCTGCTGTTGCTGCTGCTGCTGCTGCAGTGGAGGCTGTTGATACTGTTGCTGCGGCATCGGCTGCTGTTGCGGCGCCGGCTGTTGCTGTTGCTGCTGCTGAGCTTGATTCCAAGGTAACCTCATGTTGTTTGATTTGTCTAAAAGAATAGCTGTTATTTGTCGTTTTTCAGCTCATGCAGTCAATCAATTATCCAATGACAATTTAATAGCCGGTTTACATAATAGAATTTACTTTGTGCTACTTGAAAAACAAAATTTTTCTATAAAATGTATAAGAAGTGAGACCTCAAGAAAAGTAGTTGTACTTCAGTTTGAAACAAATTCCATTCGAAATAGCATCACAGTTCACTTAGACAAATTAATCATCTAAGCACACAATACAATACGCTCATGTTGCGTAAATAAACAATAAAAAGAAGCATTTTTCATGGGATTTTTTGAAAATGCCTTGAGAAAGTAAACTTTCAGCTAAACTAACTACTGTGCAATCCAAAAAATCAAAAAGAATACAAAAGGTCCCACGGCAATCCTGTAGAATGATATTTTTTGAAACAAATATCATTTGCCAACATGCAGTAGTTAGCAATAATTTGTTCCCAGTAATTTCTACGATATTTCAATTACTAGCTGCACGTGGAACTCGATTCACAAATTGGTTTATTTTCCAGCAAATTATTTAAAGAAAAAAACTAACACATGCAAAACATGTGCAGTGCTTTGCCCAAGTGTCAACTGTGAAAGCCGCAAAGCGGCAAAATAGCTTCATAATTGATTTTGCATCGTACAAATTTGTAACTGATCACCTCAGATAATCAATCATAATATGCACAACTAATGCAATAATATTAAGAGGCAGAAAATAACTACTTTGCGGATGATACAATTATGCAAATAATGTTTGAAGCATTATTTTTTTGCATTGTGCAAACACAGATTATTCGACACGTTTTGCTGTTACCTAGAAACAAATGCTATTATTATTATTATCATCAACTCTGTTTACACCAAAGACCGGTTTAAGCATAAAAGTGATTAAAATCTGATCGGTTGTACTTTCATCATTTGCGAGTGTCTGGTGGTATTAATTTTGGAAAATATTTCGAAAGTATAAAATTCCTTGAAATCTGCAAATTTCTTCCATTTCACATTGTTTGTTGTTACATTTCACTTACTGATCTAAATTGGTTAACAAATTGCTTCAGAACATACTCGCTAATATATCGTCTGCAATGATGCAAATTAATAAATATGTCTTATTTATTAAAATGTAGGATTAAGAAAATTGCAGCAATGAGCATTTTAATATACGTGAAGGTTTTAGTCCTAGCCTTTCAGTAGAGGTTTAATAAATTATCAATTTCTATTATAAAAATGTAAACTAACGTTTCATTATTTTTATGACAATAAACCGCACTGAACATGTATCTACTATTTTGTTCAACAAGCAAAATATGCAATTGCTAATAGATAAAAGAAAGTAATCAAATCGAAGTGATTGCTGGACAATGAAAAAAAATACCCTGTACAATTACAGGGGCAGTTTGTGTTGATAATTTAACCTACCAGATGCACAGATATTTTTTGACAATGCCAGCACACCACAGCTGGCTCAGAACCCTTTTACTACTCTGCAATTTTGAGACTGCAACTTGCTTGCGCAAGCGGTACTTGCATGTACAATGCCGCGTTTTTGCTTGCCTAGTATGCAAGAGTTTAAAAAAAGATAACATGAGATGAAATAAACTGGAAAGCAATTACATTCGCAATCTCCGAATAAACAATAATAAAGTTTCACTGAATGCACAGCTTGATAATTGTAAAATTCAATTAATTTCAATTCACTAATTTCAAAAATCGACTAATATGCAATTAATCAATTAATTAATCTGAAAAGTACAAAATAAACTACTCGACATGATAAATAAATAAATATATATATATATATAGATATATACAATACGTACAAATGCATCATTCAGTGTTGAGTGGAAAATTTTGCATATGCAAAATTGATGAAAAGCGACAGTGTATGTAGTGATGATTTGAAATAATCTCTATTTACAATTGAAGGCAGTTTGAATAGCAAGCCGAGAACAGTGGTATCAACCGCCGTGGGCTAGTTGTTTGAAAGCAAATGCGGACAAGTTTATTAGTACGATTGATTGGGGGGGGGGGGGGAGAACTGGATGCTTGTGAACGTGAAGCTTGTTTTTCATTGTTTAACTGAATTAATGGGGGGAAAAGGCCAAATTGGTAACTCCTAGGCGATTAGGGGTAGGGTGAAAGAGAAAACCGGCACAAGCATGGGAATTGGTTACCTGAATTGACAAACTGATCGACAATACAAGCGGCAAAATGTGAAAATAAGTCCGTAAAGGCAAAACGCTTCTACGTCCGGCGCTTTTCACGCCAAGATCTTTGGCAAGTGATGCGGCTTTTACTACACACACCTGGTTGAGATGAAACTGAATGGAAGTCAGAAAACTGACGAGTGACAAAGAGCTTGATGCGCACGCTTGTAACTAGCCGGCGTGAACGTAACACAACGCACCAGTCGTCGCTTGCGCTTCTTCTTCTTCTTCAGCTAGTTAGCAAGCAGCTGGCTATTTTAAAAATGAGCATATCACAGGCACCATTAAGCGACGCAAGAAGAAGAAGAAGCAGAAAAAGAAGAAGAAGCAGAGGAAGTCCAACAATGAGGTTGGCATGTATATCGGTTGCTGGAAACGCAGGCGTTCACCAGCGTGCTGTTTGTTAGCTGGCATTCGTTGTTCGTTTCGTTCTTCACTACGCACTATGATGATGCGTGCCTGCCACCCGAAGCTAAGAATAGCATGCATACGCAGGGCCGGCAATTTTCGGCATTAAACTTTGCAATGGAGCAGCTGCGCTTGGTTGATAAACGCGCATAAACTACATTTCAGCTTGATCGAGAAAACGGAGAAACATTTACCTTTGTCAAGTTGGCTAACGCTGAACACGCAACTTCAAGCAAAACTATGATTTTCAATTCTATATTTCAAAAATCCACTCGAACTACTTCACTGCCAGCTCATCATCATCATTCTTATTTTAATGAATTTTCAATTCCAATTTATGTCTTGCAAAATTTACATTAAAAAACAAATATATCTCGAATTACAATATAATGAACATTTAATTTTTGGAAAATATCATATTCTAATAAATAATTCTTATAAACATTGCAAACATGTTGATCGTAATATTTTCTTCAATGCCCATATATGATTCTTGAATGCTTTAAAAAAAACTAATAAAAACTAATGATAATAATAAACTTCTGTTCACTGAAATATTCAAAATTAGAAAATGATTTCCAAAGTTTCATTTATTATTTTTTGGAAAAATTATCATTAATATTTCACGGATATTATTTCCAAAATGTGAAGCAGACAATTTCTAAATGACTGAATCAACGTCAGCTTTATTAATGAAGCACTCTACAATTGATAAATTGAACGCAATCTGAGTTTCTACTTCACCAGATAAACTATACTAATGAACCAACGCAATAATATATTATTATAAAAATAAAGCAGCGTGAAAATTATTTTAACAATTAAAGCAGAAAAGGAAAAGAGCATTAAGCAACAACTTCTGGATGAACCAGAAATCACCAAGCCAATTTAAGCGGTTTTAGCAAACTAGCCAAGTATTAAATTTCACAACAATAATTTCAAATGCTAAAATGTCACCAGTAGTTTTACTGCACCATTCACTTACTGCATGATTGTTAGAAAATAAAAGTGCAGCGGTGAACAATAGCATCAACGAAACAAGCTGAACAGACAAATTAAAAAATGAAAATTATACACATAATTGTACAGACAGTAGTGATTTCTTATATTTTCGGTATTCACAAGCAACTTATCAACATCGAATGAAAAAAATAATAATTCTAATAAATTGTCAAAATTCAATTCATCATCGATTATGATATTATTTTAAAATAATATCAAACTGACGATTATAATCAAAAAAAGAGTATTCAGTAACTGTTGACATTGAGGCTGGAATTTTTGCTATCTAATGTTTATGTAATACGACCGTCCGATGTTTGTGTGAGTCGATATGCTAAACGATGGATTCAATTCATCTTTGGTTACAGCTAGCTGCATTCAGAAAATGCTACGTTAGAAAAATTACTGACCAAATGATAAAAAGTAAATGGAAATTTTCAAACACAAAATATGAAATCGTTCAAAACTTCAATTTTTGAAACAGAAGAGAAAAAAATCATACTACTAAATTGGTAGATAATTTAACATTATCTGAATAAAAGAAGCAATCGAACGTTGCGAAAAAAACCATATACCCGCACGTATATACATACATACATAGCTAAAAAATGTATAGTCGTAATACACCACATGCTACACAGTAACTGCAATACATTATGTTAATTTCAATAAAAAGCAAAAATTAACAAAAAAGAAAGCATCTTCAGCTGAGTAGTAGAAATTTCTAGATGGAAAAATTAGCACAAAAAATTTGTTACTGCTTCTGCTGCACATGTTGTTTTTATTGGTTTAAATTTAAAATTGAATGCTTTTGCATAGATTTGTACTCTTTCTAGACACTTTGCCTCATTAATAACGTTGCAATAAATTTAAACGCAAGCTGAACTTACTAGCTTTGCTTCATAATTGACTGCAAGTAATAAATAATTGCCCTTAACTTGATTGCTTCTCGCTAAAGGCGACTGCGCTTCCAGCTTCTGCTGCGCATCATTTCTGACATCGCCGAAATTAAGTGATCCTTTACGTAGCAAACTAAAAGTTAAAAATAATATTAAAAATTAAAATAATCGTTTCTATTGTGAAACAATACATCGCTGAAATGATGCTGCACCAGGCTGATGAATATGCAAAGCCTTCAGTGAAGTATTACTACGTTCAGTGTTGTCAGCATTTACTACTTACTTATTATTATAAAATATAATTCTTTGAAAAGTTATTGCTGCGCTAAATAATTTTTGACACTTTTCAAAACAACTGTGATGTTATTTTCTTCACACACAGAAAAGTATCAAATAGGCCTGCCACTGCTACTATAATTCAAAGTTTTACCATCTTTTTTATAACTACATAAGCAATTTCTTATATAGAAGATCCCTACAGTTGTTTCTTGGATATTCAAGTGATTTTGGTAACATTCCTATTTGTCAGAAAATTTGCTAAATAATTTTCTTATTCACATTATATTCTTAGGATCGTACTTTTTTTCACTAAAAACTTATTTTACCAACTGTAAGTTTACATTTATACATATAATATAAATACAGTACAATATTATGGTATTAATATAAATATTTAAATGATAACATGAATTATGTGAACTTTATAAAAAAATACATAATGCAAGAATTATCCCCTTATATTACATTTGATAGTGCAATGAAATAAAAGCTAACATTGAAAAAACTAACATTTAATAATGTATAAGTAAATGTTAAAAGAAATACTATATCAAATTAATAAAAAGAATATAAGAAATGAAAAAAGCACAGCTCAGCCAATTGCTTACCCAATATTTTCTTCAATCAGGTTAGTCCCAAGCTTAGCATTATTGGTTGTAAAAAATTACAATACGGCAGTGGTGAAGTGAACAATTTCAACCACTGATCGAAGGTCATGTATAGTTAAATAGATAGATAGATAGACAGACAGATGTATATTCGCAAGGTAAGAATTGTCAGGTGAAATGAAAATTGCGAAAAGGCAGCATAGTGCTTTTTTCTCTTCAACGCCATTCGAACCAATGATCTAAACCAGCTATAAAGTACAGACAACAGTTAAAGAGGTAAAAGTGCACAACATTTGCAATAAGACAATAAACTGAGCCAAAGATAACTGAGCTATTTATGGTAGTATAGGGCCTTTGTTTGTTAGTGATGTTTGAAAATATGCTACCTTTGCAGTCTGCTTTTTCACCAGATATAGTCATAAAATTATGATGGAGAATGACGATGATGATTAAATTTTAAATTATAACACTTCTTTTCGAGCGCACAACAAACAACAACAAGCGGACAAACGTTCCCACATTCAGTGCTAACGAATTCGATTTCGATAACCACCACCAAGTCCCACTAACAATGAAATTGAAAAAGTATGCAAATTTTGCATCATAAATCGCTGGCAAATCAAATATGCAATAATAATAAACGCCCAAGGGTCTTCTTCTTCTTCTTCTTCTTGGTTTGTTTGTTCACTTCACAAATGAATAATATTATATGCACGTTTTTGGGTGTAGAGTTGGGTCGAAAATTGGCACTAAAATTTATTGCATGCTCATCATTTTACAACCTGGCTAGATCATCAAATAGCAAAACAAATACGCTCCTGCTTGCATGGACATGTATGTGCTTGTGCAATGGAAATGTTTTAAATTAAAAACTGCTAAACAGTTTAGTCTAATAATGAAAATTTCCCCTTTAGAAAAAAAAGCATACTTTTAAAGAAAGACCATACATAGAAAAACAAAGAAGTAGTTTACTTCACTCTGACATTGAATAATATAGCAGAGTAGAAGAAGAATGGGCTGCTAAGCAACAAACAGAACGCAGAAAACTGAATATTTTTTTCCAAAGAAAAAAAATAAGAACTAGAAGAAAAAGAAAAAACGAAGCTTCACCATTTCATGAGATTGTTTGCATAATAACAATAAGTAGAAAAAAAAGATAATAATAATATTTGTAATAAAAGAATGCAAACAGTTATTGAGAAAAGCGATCAAACGAGGGAAAAATCCTCCCTTTTCCAATGACATACACACGTTCGATCCACTTGACTCATAATGCACTGGTCAGGGTGGAGTCCGATTGACGCTTCACTCCGCATAAAACAGATCCAGCTAGACGACCAGCAGGCGATGCCTTTTTCGACAAATTTAACGGTTCGTCATCAGATGACGACTCTCGATTGGTGGTCAACGTTTGGCTACTGACCAGAGCAGAAGGAGAGGTCACAGTCATGGAGCTAGTCACAGATGAACAGCTAAACTGTTGCTGCTGCTGCTGCTGCTGTTGGTGGTGGTGGTGTTGGGGTTGTTGGTGTTGGTGCTGTTGGTGCTGTTGTTGTTGTTGTTGTTGTTGCTGCTGCTGCTGCTGCAGCTGTTGTTGAAAATTGGCCATCGTTTCCGCGACCAAAGGATGACCGGTGAGAAGTCCGGCGGCCAGTGAAGCACCACCGTATCCGTAGAGGGATGCTTTGTCGTCGAGAGTCCACCGCAAGTTGTACAACAAACGCTGCTGCAAAAGTGCGGCCGCGGCACTTGAAGCCGTCGCCGCCGGTGGAATCGACGACCCCTCGTCACTTTTGGTCAGCATCGAAGCCAACTGATTGGCGTAGATCATCGACCACACGTCCGCACTGTCGTAGGGGAAAAGTTTCTGGCCCGTGTACAAACCCACCCGTTGGCTGAGATGCGCAATCTGGGCAGCCAACGGTGACAGTTCGGCTTGACTGCTGACCATTCCACTGGCGTACTGGCCGAACAACGGCGCGCCCAAACCGCTGCTCCCAGTGGCGCTAGCACCACTGCCGTCACCGCTGCCGTTGCCACCGCTTGTGTTGACATCGCTGACCGGCGGCTGACGTTCCAACAACGAAGCCAGACACGCGTGCTTGTCGCGCAAATTGCCGGCGTTGAAGTTCAGCCTCGTCTCGACCCTGGGCAATGGCACCAGCGGAGGGGTCTGCAAAGCCTGCTTCAACGTCGGCATTTGGTCGCTCAACGCCAGGCCATGCTGTTGTGGGGGTTGTTGGTGTTGGTGTTGGTGTTGGTGGTGCTGCTGCTGCTGCTGATGATGATGATGATGATCAAACGAATTGGACAAAGTCAACGGCTTGTGCAACACTCTGCCAGGGCTTTTGTACTCGTTGATCGACTGCTCGCTCAGACTTTCGTTCGACGAAAATGACTCCTTGGCTGACAAGGAACCTTTGCCACTGTCGAAAGAGGTGTTGTCTTTAGACGGGAATGTTGGACTGTGAACGTGCAACTTGACCACGGTCAGCTGTGACGGTTCAGCAGCAGAGCCCAGTGACCGGAGGTTGGTCGACGGCTGCTGTTCGCCGCTCGAACTGCTGTCACGACGACCCTTCTTGGTCGTCAAATCCAGCCACTGTTGTGCTGGTCGCACCGAACATGAGCTTAAAGCTTCGCTGACCATCTCGCACGTAGACCCGTGCTCGACTCCACCTGACAAATAATTCGACAATATATACATACGTGAGATTTTAATAAAATTTGAATAATTGGATGACATACCGTCATCAACTGTGGCACCTGTTCCACCGCCACTGCTACCGCTACTGCTAATACTACTGCTACCGGTGCTGCTGCTTACCACTTCCTGTGTACCCGAGCAGGATTTCACCTTGCGTGACAAATCCATCGGGTAACGCTAAAAGCAATAGTAATAGCAATAATAATAATAATAATAATGAAATAAATACCTTCTCCGAACGAGAATCAGCGTCGAGCAATTTTTCCGCATGCAACGTATTCAACGTGCGCAAGTTGGGAATGTTCTGCATCAGAGTATTGAAGAAACGCACATCGTTTCCATGCTGCATGTAAATGACCTGTTCGAGCAATTGGCGCAATCTTTGACTGCATTTTTCCACCAATTCGGGATTCTTCAGTCCAGGTCTACCTGAAACAAACCAACCAAAACCAATATCCCGAATCGTTATCTGGTGAATTTGCATATTGCAAATGGATCACACACCCGACGAGATGAGCACGACCGCAGAAAAGAGCGCCATTTCGACGTCGGTCAGTTCGAGAGCGTTGAAACGTTCGATGAAATCGAAAAGCGAATCGACGAGAAAACGACTCGGTCCGGCGCCACCTTGGATAGTTCCGCCGCGTTGGTAAATCGAACCGTTCAAAAGCATCAAGCTTTTCGTGGTCGTGTCGAACAGCGGCGCAAGACGCAGCAGCAGCGCTTCGAATACGCCGGCCTGAATGAAAATCGACCGTGAATATGATGATATTGATGATAATTATTACAATTTCACAGTTTACTTTTAATAGAATGATCTGATCTTCTTCCAATAAAATCGAAAATCCGGGAATATTTTTCGCAAAAGTAATTACAGATCGAATTGCCGGCAAATAATTTTCACTCATCTCGTCCGTGTAGGCAATGTTGCCCATCAAGACATCTTCGGGATGTAAGGGGCATGCCTTGAAAATAAATGAAAATATGAATAATAATAATAATTTGTTGTTGTTCAAAAACAAAAAATACCGTCAGTGAAATTCGCATGTTGAAACGATGTTCACGGAAATTTTCAATCAACAGTTGACTGCGACTTTTGAAATATGAATCCGTTTCAATGTACGAAGCGACCAAAGTCGAGACAACCTTCTCGGCATCTTCCATCGTCGACATCAAATTCGCCAACTGATTATTCGTGTTGGCACGTTGGATTTCGGCCAACAATTTCGCCTTTTCCTTTTTCGGCACCCGGCCAAACCTCACAGCTAAACCACACACAGAAACAAACAAATAAACAAATAATTATAATAATTATTACTATGCTACTACTACTACTACTACAAAGCAGAGGAAAAAGCAACGGCATCGTATAATAATAAGCTTACCGTCACGAGACATGCCGACGGCAATGCATTTCTTCAAACGGCAATATTGACACCGATTGCGGTTGATGCGCAAAACTGAACACTGCTGATTTTTCGAACAAGGTCGATATTGGATCTTTTGTTGAATTGATCGACGGAAAAAACCCTGAACGTAGAGAAATGAAATTTGATCAATTGAAAAAAAAATTCTGTCAAAATGCCATCCTCCACAACGTGACCCCCCTCAACAAGAGCTGGTGGTCCGTTTGTTCATAAATGAGAAAAAATACAACTAATCAAAAGGGTATTTATCCAGAGTAAGGGGTGGGGTGAGGGGGGGGGAGAGGGAAATCCAACTTGAAATTATAACTGAAAATTAATTAAACGTCAAAGAAATAGAGATAATGTAAATATGCACAAAATCGCATGCCTGCTCATGCTTATTTGTGTTCGGAGAGAAATGTGAATGCAGAAGAAACATGCACGTCTCTCTCTCTCTGTCTGTCTGTGCGTGTGCTCCATTAACCCCTGTGAGAGAGCGTCGACACAATCCCCCTCCTGATGATGCATGTCCACAGTCCACCGAGACGGCCAGTACGACGAGGTACGACCGAAATTTGCGTTACAGAAAACAAAAACACATCTCTGCATTTTCACTGGTACCGTGCAGCACCGCCCATCCAAACCGGAGCACAGCGGAATTATCACTTCCAACTATAGGCAAGACAACAACAGCAAGTAAACAAAATCCCCACAACATATATATATATATATATATATGAAGAAAAATTAACAAGTAATACATATATGCTCTTCATTATAGACTAAATTTTATTTTTTGGTTTATTGAAAAATGGAAAATATTTTCCTTACTTTGCATCCTTCACAAGCATGCACGCCGTAGTGAAATCCACTAGCACGATCACCGCATACTTGACACAACACTGAACTGCCTTCATAAGCTGAAATCAACAAACAAACAAATTGTCAATAATTTCCAATCGAATACAGAAAAAAACTGTTGTACAAAATACACAAAACGTTCGTTATAAATCAATTGAGTATAATAATTTTAAAATAACAAAAAAATAAGAATAATAATAATAAAAGAGAATTAATTTAGAATAAGCCGGCGGAATTTGCGACCTAGAAAAGTGTCACAGAAAATGCTGCTTTAAAACGGTAAAACATCACGTTTTGACCTTCAGCGCTAATTTTGATTTCAACCGGGTGACTAGCCCAATATGATGATGATGTCAATGACACTCACACACTGTATCGCTTGATGCATGTACACTGCTGGATAAGTTTCAACAGATAAATATACAATAGGAGCAACCTTGATTCGGACATTATTCTCTCAATTTATTTCATTATTAATAAACAAAATAATAATAACAGTTTTCAATTATTAATAAATGTTGAAGCAATCAGTAAAACAATTACAACAACATCAACGGTCGGTATTATATTACACAGTATTATTATATGGTAACAATGTCCTGATGACCTACCTAAATACCCATTCTTGTCTCCGGTTGTCCATATATACCGATGATGATAACCTTAACATACAAGCAGCTCGTGTTGTTAACTAGGGTGTCAAGATGGAAGAAAAAAAAAGAAAACCGAATCACTACACTACATAATGAACAAATCACTTTCTCACGATACAGATCAACAACAATGATAATTGTTGTTAATATGTGGAAAATTTTGTATTCGTTAAATGAAATCAATCAATCAATCAATTAATTAAATAAATGCCGAATAAACATCTAACCCGGTTATTAAACTTTCTGATTGAATTTTCCATTTTTTTTCTGATTAAAATTTTCTCATTTTCCATTTCTAATCAATCAATGTGCCCCGTACAATAATTGTTCAATTTACAATCTCTTGAAAATTTGGTTAATGAAAATTTCCAAAAGCGGCTTGCAATAAATAAACCAGTTCATTTGTGGAACACACATACACACACACACACACACACACACACAACCGCTCCATAAGTACAGTTTACCGTTTTCACTTTCAGTAGTTTTTTCAGTGCCAAGCCGGTCTGATTTATTTCACACACAACATGAAGAAGAAGCGAAATTTGAAAAACCGACCAATCAACAACAACAACCAATTGCATGCAATTGTGCAGTAAAATCCAAATTTGAACATTATTACAGACGAAGCAAGCAGCGTGCATCATGGGATAATTTAATCAGCTGATTAATTTCCAAATCAATAACAGCTCCTTGACAACAACAACAACAACAACAACAAAAAAGCAAGAAAAATATACAAAACAACAACGATTCAGCTGAAAAAACATATCTACACACATATAATATAGGATGAAATAAATTTTGCCATAATATTAGATAAAATTTGCATAAAAAACAGAAGAAATTTCTCCCCTCTCCATTCCTTTTTTTCCACTTTAGCTCAAGTCACGTGCGGTCAGTGTGGTGTGTTTGCGAGCGAGTAAACAAAAACTGGCTGCTTATGGGCAAGAAAAGTGGCGACTCGTCCCTGACCGCTTTCGGTTTTTCGACGGCACGGTTCAAACTTACAGGCTCTGCGCGCTTTGACATTGCTGACCGACTTTGGGAACATTTTGTAAAATAGCTCCGGGCACAGGTTCCCCCTTTTTATTCGTTAATAACCTGAATCAGGGTCTAACCGCAGAACTAGCTCCACACGCTGACGGTAAGCAGACCAGCAAGCGAACAAACCAACCAACAAACAAACAAACAAACACAAATAGATAAATCTTCCCATACATCCGTCCACGAACTAATGAAAAAATTAGCTAGCTAATCCAATTTATACTAGAAGTTGGAATTGAAGTTCAATAATGAAATCATTATTTTCACACTTACACGCATCGGAACAAGAGGAACCAGCTGGGCGGTCGGTTTCAAACGGTGATGCTAACACACGTTGCTGCTGGTGAACGGATGAGGAAGAGTATTCAGCTTCTTTGCTCGACTGGGTATTATTTTTCAAAGCTTGGTGCAATATTGACCGCTCGACCGCCTGCTTGACAAACTGCAACGTCTGAATCATGCTCGGATCGAGCGTGGGCGGGGAACCTGGGGTGAACAAGCTTCTAGTCGGAGCCAGGCTTCGACCAGCCGGCGGCGATGCGTTGCCGTTCGAAGATGCCGGCAAGCTGGGCGAACGGTGGACCAGCCGAAAAGCCGACTGCCGTCGTTGGGAACGTTGGTCCGGAGCCGGGCCCAAACCCGGGTCCGGATCCTGGCACCGGTCCCCATGCTCAACGGTGCTGTTTTCAATATGCCAACTCTTGCCAAAGTCCATAAATACAATCTACACTTGGAAGAAGAAGAAGCGAGCATAAACAAAAAATACTGTCGCTGATGCTGATACTGTCGATGGGGATGGTTTGCAAATTTGTACAACTGGACACTGGATTCGATTAAGCTTGCATTCCAATCGGACGATGGAAAACTGAAATTGGAAAAATTATTTGTTGCAATTGGAACAATTTCCATAAATCACTGACGACTGATTCATCATCAGCTAACACGATCACGACTAAGCACAGAAACAAAATGTCAAACAAAAACTGACTAAAATGTGCAACGATAACACCCAAACACACGTGTAATCCGGATGTACAAACAACTGCATATACATTACAAATGTAAATTTTATAAAGAAATGTGCGCGTATCCCTCTCTACATATATATACATATATAGAGTTAGATGCGTATATCCAGATATATATATGGAGATTGTACTGTAGAAAAAAAGAATATATGCATAAAATTGACAGTGAAAATGAGGAATAGAAAAGAGAAAAATGCTTAATGTTCGAAAATGACGTGCAACAAACGAACCAGTCCAAACGATGAACAAGCAGCGGCTGTGGTGCTTGCTGCTAGTTAGTGATGTTGTTGCCGGTACTGTTGGTGCGTGTTGTAATACATGAGAGAGCATTGCTCCACTTTTGAAAAAGTGAAACCAGTCTTGTCAAGGGTATCATCCGTCAACAAGGCATCACAGCGATGACCTTGGGAGCTGACGAGCAACCGAGGGCAATCTCCCGGCCTAATTTTTCCAATCACTATGGCCGGACAATTTTTCTTTCCACACCATACAGATGCTTGCAACAAGCATGTTGTCGGCTTACAACAACAACAACAACAACATCGAAGCAGATAATAGAGCAAAAAACAAACAAATAAACAAACAATAATCATTAACTAATGGAAATGATTTGAAATGACAATAGAGAAAAAGCGAAAAAAAAATTGACAACACAATATCCATCAATTTCCAATTTGCATATTATATACACGCAGAATTATGAATGATCGTTGAAAAATATCGAATACTACTTACTGATGGAAATTGTCAGAACTTACAGAAAATAGGAAGAAAAGTAACAGTACCAAAATGCACAGAGATACGGAGAGAAAGTGAAATACTAACCGAAACTGAGAGAGAGAGAGAGAGGGAAAGTAAGGTCGACAGCCTTCTTTTTGCGCATCGGTCTCGTTTTATGAAAACAGGTCGTCTGATTTTTCTTCACCCACTCCCATGTGAGTACAAACGTTTCAAATATTGTATACTCGTATATGTATGCATATGTTGAAAAATTCCACAATTGACAAATCAAATTCGAAACAAGTCTACACTTTGAACGATGCATTTTTTTCAAAGCGAGCGGATTGGAATTTTTCACCATTACCAAACAAGTAAGTCACTTGTCAATTTGGTGACAAAATTCCGATAATCTCGATAAATTATATTTTAATAAATAGAATTTCATATCATATCACCTTCACTGAGCAAAATATAAGCAAAAGTAAAAGTAATATAAATGAATAATTATATCACACACACACACATACATGTATATTTTCTCATCAAGTTGATTTGATTAATTGAAGAAAAAAACAAACAAACAAACAACAACCACAACAATATTGCATGTTAAAAGAAAGAGAAAAGAGAGATAGATAGACAAACAGATAGATAGATAGATAGATAGATAAGTTGAAATGAAATGTGAAAAATGGGAAATTGTCGAAAGCTGGTTGCAATGTGCAATGAAAGTGAAATAAAAGCAGGCAATTGGAACACGATCAATAATTATTTATTTATTTATTTATTTTCCCCTCTTTTTTTTAAATTTATTATTAGAAAACAAGCTTCAACTGGAATGTCAAAAAGACAGGGTTTGGGGAAAAGGTGGAAACAATTTTTTGTGACATATTTTTCACGTTTCGCCCAGATTTCGACACCAAAACTACTCGTGAGTGACTTTCTTCATTGCACGAGACCGATTCGCAAAGGCCAAAGCCATGCAAAAGGCACCAACAAACAAACAGTATACTGTATTCAGTGTGGACTGCGCACCGACACACGCATACACACAACTGGATCGTGGAAAATAGCCTGGAGAGAAAAAAATATCTGGACACCCATTTTCGCGTTGCCTGTTCGAAAATTTTTACAACGCGGACGGCCTCGAAGTGGATGAAAAAAGGACACGGGGAAAAATTTTTCGACCAATTCAAATTTCAAAAATAACAATTTCCACACGCGCACAACACTCGATACGCACAACAAACCACACTTACCACGGTCCGTCGACCGTTGTCAACTGTCTTCCACTACTTATGCATATAGTTGGTTTTTTTTTATTTTTGAAATTTCCTCATGCGCATAAGCATTGTCAAAAAAAACGGTGTCGATGCGGTTGAAAATTCGATCACGTGTCTTTCTGTCTGTCTGCTTTAAATTAAAAAAAGCAACAAAAAAAATCACAATAACTCTTTCACACATCAACTGTACAATAAATTTGTTCATCTGTACAAAAAGCATACTGTCGATTTGAAAACTCAAAAAAAAAATAAGTTCAAATGATGTGCATCAAAAAACAATACAGTATACCTACACGTTGCTGTTATTGCTTTTTCACAAAAACATGTTGTGATGTTCTTCGACAAGTTTACCCGAATCAGACAACAAATAATAATAATAATTCATCAATAATAAAAAATAAAATAAAAAATAATAATAACAATTGAACAACTTTTCAAAGAAAACAAATAAAACATAATTCATCATATTGCCATGTTGAACGTTGCAAATCAAAAGAGATTCAATTTGACAATAACACAATTTCCATTTAGAAAGTTATTTACTCAAAGCGCGCAATAACAATGAAAAATAATTTATGACAAAATTGCGCACATCATTGCCACGTTGGCTGCCCTTAATAACAATTCACTGTTTTTAGCAATTATTATTATTATTAATAATAAACTACCACTCTGTGCCGGGCAACTTTTGAAATAAATAACACTCTTTCCAACTTTTCGAAATCAAACAATAATCAATATATTGATTGTCGAATTTAAAACGAAATAAATTTCTCTTTTTTACTTTAAATAATCAATGATCGAACATAAATGTACACCTATTATGTGGAATTTTGTCAATAAATTTCTTTTTTCTATTGGCAATATATTTTCAAATAATCAATAATATATTGATATAAATGTTGTGCTCGTTTGCCTGTTTTTAAAGAAAAACATTCACTCATTCATTGCCGTATTCTCACCGTTTACTTACTATATCCCTGTTTTAATAAGCAATCAGAACCACATAATTACAGGTCGAACAGATTTGGCAGTCATATCATCGTCATTTCATCTTAAATGATCAAAACTGTGAACCGTAATAATATGTCAAAATGAGAAAGTCAAAGAATACAAATTATGATTCATTTGTGAAAGTGAAAAATGTGACCGATGTAAAAATGGGAAATTTCTCGTGTAAACAACGAAGAATTGCAATTTTTTCGAATAAACCCCAAACCCTGGCCAATTAAAGTCTAATTTACATTTCACAATCGTTATGAATGGTTTTACAAAAAGTAAAATAATTTTCTTACCAACAAAAAATAATAACCGGATAAAATTGTTACTACCAACGACCAAATATTGTAATTTTGAATTATAACATTTCGCTTCTTCGAAATTCTAAAATTTGCAAAAACAAAAATCAAATTTAATAACTAAAAGAACAAGCATTTAAAAACGAGCAATTTTCAAATCTGCCTTCCCAAATGACACTGTTCTGTCAATCATTTGAAAGAAATTCTTCCAGAAATGACAAATCGCGCTTATTAATAAATTTGACCATTTACATAAGAAAGAATGTTTACAAATGGGTGTTTCTTGATGAAATTGCAATTCTGAAAACGCTTTTCGAAGGAAAATAAAAAAAGAGAACTGATTTCAATCACAACTATCCAAACGGATAACACTTCAGTGGAGATAAGAAAGATTTTGAAAATGTCAATTTCAACTTGTCATCATGGTGAAAATTAAAGTTGCAATTTTCCATTTAATTCAACATAATATGAAATATCAATGAGATTAATATTTGCAAGGCCGATCTGTTCTCGTTTGCTTACAATTGACAGTTTTCAAATATCACCGCACCCAACCGTGACCAAAAATGTCCTATGCAGCGGCAATTGTACTATTTATCCATCGTGTTGAATTTGTAAATACCCGCACGCACACGCGTTGAACAGAAGAATCAACATCATTATTTTCAACATTTATTTATCTTCACCTCTCAATTATTTGTAAAAAAAATTACATAATTTTTTTGGAAAAAATTTAAACATGAATTTCAAGAAAAACAAACTTTTCCACAGAAGGTCGAAGTCGGTAAAGAAAATGATTCAAAGGTACGACAACAACAAGTATTCGTGAAAGTACGAATTGCTTGACATGAAAAACATGCAAATTTATTTTTTTTGTGAAAATATAATCAAAAAATATAGAGTAAATTTTTTGATTATTTTTTTGCTTTAATTATTGGAAGGCAATTTGTGACCGATAACGCACGAAGCGGAACGCAAACGATGGGAGGGTGAAGGGGGTGGGGGAATTCGGTTGAGCAACGACGACAGTTGAATTGATTGAATAAGAGAAGTGGGATAAAAAAATATATTCGACTCATATTTGATATGTGAATGAATAATTTGCGTCGAAAAGAGCAGCAGCACATTGGGACTGATGGGCATTTTAGAAGTTGAAAAACAAACGCCTGTCCGTGCGGTCAACCCTTGACCGACGTTTAGCATCTGTCAAATAGCAGACAGACAATTGGTTCACTGGGCCAGCAGCAGGTGCGAGTGTGTGGCAAAATTGAATAGCACTGATTTGGGTCACTTCGAGGGTCACTAACTCAGACAATTTTCCAATTTCCACCTCCAACCTTGTTTCATTGCAATGTTTTCAAATGATGAATGGCATTTATTTTGCAAATGGATAAATAATATGCATTTGTCTTCAAGCTGAAACACACGCACACACTGAGAAATCAAATTTATATAATAATTTTATTTTCATCCATCTCCGTTGTAATACTTTTCAAAAAAATTAATTTTTTGACGTAATGTTTTTTGTAACTTTCCAAAAATTATCTTCTTTTTTCTTAGGAGACATTTCTCACATCCAATATCACTTTAACACTTCGTTGGTTGCGGTCCACTTTTACAAACTTGTCTATAATCTGAGATTTATAATTTACTCGATGAAAAAACACGGCCGCATGTGTTTCGTTTTTTCAAGCTAATCGCAAAGCGCACGGATGTTTCGCTTGCGCTGCTACGAAAATGTCGAAAAATGTCGAAAAATTATCAATGCAAACTTTTGAAGAGCTTTTAAACAAAGTGAAAATTGGATTTTGCGGTTTTTGTTTTTTTCAAATATATCCAACTGTAAAAATGAACAACTAACGTTCCCACGACTTGTTCTGCGAATGACTTGATGAAAAGTTCAAAAAATCAAGCTTGCTTCTTTCTTTGTTTCTTTTCTCTTGTCCTATTTTTGAATACTTGAAAATCAATATTAATTCACAGATAAAATTACGGTGGCGCAGTTTGGCACTCATGACAAAGGACGTCACCACCGTGGCAGTAGGGATTTGAATCCGCTTTGCAGCCGAGACGTATTTCAGTTTACCATCTCAGTGTTGTGACGCAGGATGACTTCCTCACTTTCGGGCAGTAAATGTTTTAACTGCAGTGCTGTATGAATTGTTGATTGTATGCTATTTCCGAAATACAAATTGCAAATTCATTGTCTTCTAGTGTATGGATATCAACTCCGGTTCCAGATTCTCCAGTAAAACAACACTGGAAGATATTCCCTGGTTAACTGCGAAACATTTGTCGTCGTCTTTGGATACCAATTCCAAATGGAAACAACTTGTTGAACATATTCCACTGTCGAATATGACCAGGTGAAAATTTTATGCAATCTCTTTAACTGCAAAAATGTTTGAATAATCAATTATGCCGTGTATTATTCTCAACAGCTACATCTTGTACTTGTTTGTGTTTCAGTTCTGATGTAATAAGAAATCTCGAAAAGTCCAAATCCCCTACGGAAGCGTTGCTACACTTTTTAGGAAGACGACAGACTACAGTAGCAGAGCTGTTGATTTATTGTCACGAAGCTCATTTAGTTGAACCGCAGCTCATTTTACACAGAAAATTTCGTAAGTATCATTGCATTTGATTTATTCGAACATAATTTACCATATGACTCTATTCCTGATAATAAATAAATAAATAAATAAATGGTGTTAATAATTACAAGTTTTATATGTTTTTGCAAAACTCGTTGTTTCAATATGACATACAGTACATCACGATTTGCAGGAATAAATTTCAGAACCTGTAAGATATGTAAAAAATTTTTAAAGCTTTTCTTTTTATTTATATAATAGTAATGATTTATTTTTCATTCATTTTTAGAACCTGTAATCATTGTCGAACAGCTTCATTTGATTGTGGAGAATTCTTCCACAAGTAACGGGATTTTAGCTTGTGCGGCAACTGGTTTTCCATATCCAAAATATCATTGGTATTGCGATGGGAATATAATAGATACAGACGAATCAAATAACACTTTAGTTATCGACAGAAAGTAACTGTAAATCAACGTGTGCATTCAATTTGTTGTCATATCTGTTTTAAATTTGCAGAAGTCTTTCTCAAGGTGCTTGGTATTATTGCATTATTTCAAATGAAGTTAACAGAAGTGATAAATGGGGTGAATTTTACTTTAAAAATGGTAAACAATACAAGTCTGCTTTGCAGACGATCAGTATTCATGTAGACAACACTGGGTTTAAGCTTGAAGAAAAAGATGATGAACAAGAAGCAGTAGAAAGTATCCTGTTATTGATGGAAACTAAAATTAATTTTTCTTTTCTGATGCTTTCATTTTTTTATTTCTTTTAGCAAATTCTCGAAATTCTTCAGTTTATTCCAAAGATGAAAGTGTATCAGATATTTCTGACTTGAAATCCAAAGTGAATTTTTCTTTTCTTCTATTTCTGCTGTTCTGCTGTAAGTTGTATTCGTTGTTCAGGATGTTGTTCCAATTGGAAATGTAAATGTTGATTTGGAAAGCAAACTGTATGCTGTAGACAAAGTCGCTTTGATAATATGCAATTCTAAATATGAAAATATACCAGCGTTGTTGACACCTTTTCAAGATGGCAGTACTTTGGCGGAATGTTTGATTCAGCTTGGTTTTAAGACAGTCACTTTGGCAGATCTCACTTTAGTAGAAATGCACTTCATGATTAGGGAGTACTGTCAACTTCTTGGTAGTGGCGTTTATGGTAAAAATATAATTTTATTGAATTCAAAGTTCACTCCATATTCTCAAACAGTACTGATGAATGATGATTTGTTACAATTTCAGCTGTTCTTTATTTTGTCGGCCACGGATTTGAAGTCGGCGGACAATGCTATTTGCTTCCTACTGATGTAAAAAACCACATGGAATCGTTTAATGAATGTCTATGCACAGAGGAAATTTTAACAATGATGCAAGAAATGGATCCTGCTGTTAGTGTCATATTTTTAGACATTTGTCGAAGGTTAGCATGTTAAGCAATTATTAAGCGTTTACAGAATTAAGAATGTTGATTTATTTATTGACAGACAAGAAAATTTTGAAATTCCAGAAAAAGATTTCAAACGTTACACTCCTCGAGTCAAACGAAATTGTATAATTGGTTACGCTACGTATGCTTGTTTCTTCTTGTTTTTCTGTCTAAATACGTACAGTTCATGGTGATGTTTTCAGTAGCTTTGGAGAAGGTGCGTATGAAATTGTTGGCGAATCAAATGGAGTTTTCATGAAATATCTGAAAAAATATGTAAAACTTGAAAAGCCCATTGCTGAAGTTCTTACTCTTGTCATGCAAGGTATATATATATATATATATCTTTCTTTTGAATGTTATTTTCATGTAATCGTGAATTTACAACGAAAGATCAATGAGATCATTCGTCAAATAAACGCTTTACTGTTTCTCAACAGACTTGGAAATGGATGATCGAGCGAGAAAATTTCAATTTCCAGAAATTCGTACGAACCTGAGCAAATCTCGCAGTCTTGCCGACCCGCTGATTTACACAGGGCATACGGAAACGTTCGACTTGAGAACCTGTCGATGGCAACAAATCCACCGTATGCTCATTTTACTTTTACTTTTGCGTCTCAAATTATGCCTATTTCCTCGATATATATAAACTCAATTATTACAGAACTTCCAGAACCGCTTCAAGTTGCATTCGAAACTTTTGACGTGTCCATTACGATCTGGTTTGACTTTTATGCATTCTTCAGCAACCTCGTTCTTGTATACGCTTCGATTTTTCCCCCTTGTTCATCTAATCCGGATTACAATGAAAAATACAGTACAAATTTAATCTTTCCCGAGGTATTAAAAAATGACGCGTCTGTTGGTGTATATAAATGAAAATTTTATTTGTTCATTATTTAATTGTTTAAATTTTTTAGATTTTGAAGCCCATCTCTTCTGTTGTTGAATTAGGGCGACGCAAGCGATTAGCGTTGAAAACTCAGCTGAATCATTTGCAAAAATTGAAAGTAAACACTGCTTGGAAAAAGAGATGGAACACTTTGAATTGGTTTAAATTATTAAATTGTATTTGTTTTTCAGGAACATCTTGTTATTGATGTGCAATTGATATGCAAAAGCACTGGCGAGGTGGTGAGCAGAAAAACCGTTACTGTTGGCGATATTTTGATTTCAACGTTGCGCACTGTTCGTGATGATACCTGACGATGATGAAAGTCGCAATTGAAAACAAATTATTTTATTATTATTAGTAGTATTAGTATTAGTATGAGTATTATTATTCATCTAAACTTTATCCCAAAATCCCGTTCTCGTTCTTTTATTCAATACCTGGAAAAGTATATTTTATTGAAAAACAGAGAATGGTATACTTGGTGATTTTTCACCTGATTTTCAAGTTTGCCGTTGTCATTGTCACATCATAATCGAGAATTGAAATTAAATGATAAATGAACATTATTATGATTGAGATGTTGTAAAATGTTGCAATAAGTTACAAAAGAAAAATAAAACAACAGAAATTGAAATAATTGGTACAAACTGATAGATACGATTGAACTGTCTCAGAGAATGGAGATGAAAATTGGTGATTTACGAAATCAGATTGAAAATATTTCAAGGATTGGTTTGAGAACTGGAAGCGAAGGAAAGTTTTAATTTATCTTAATTAACAACGATAAATAGGATTTCGCTTCCAGAAAACAGTTGACCAAAAGTAGATCAACTTGCTAGCGGTGATAACCGATTTTTGAATATACATGAACAACAACAAATTCTACTCTACGAGTACACGAATCCACTTCTAGAAAAACGTCATCTCTTCTGTTTTTGAAGAATGAAATATTTCAAAATTGTAAAATTCAGCCAGAAAATGACATGTGAATTTCACATTTGCAATACTTCTATATATTTTTTCTTTTCTATCCAACCTGTGTGCACAACTGTGATGAAGATGGAAAATAAATAATTTCATAATAAATGCACTACTAGTAGTTGTGAAGAGAAAAAAAAACTTAATGAAGCAACTAACTATGCTTTTTATCCTGATCATGTAAATTCAAAAAAGTTGTAAACAGTATAAAAACAAACAGAAGAAAATAATAGTTCCAAATGTCACGTGGAAGAGGAGGTGTCGTTTTCAGTGAATGAGGGGGAGGGGTAGGGGTAGAGGGGTATTTTCTGCTGTCAGATCAGACTGGGTCTAGTTGACATCGAGTGGTTCTATTTTCTAGTGGAAATGAAAAATGAAATCAAGACCGGCTTCTTGCCTCCAACACCACAAACATCAGCTTGAGAAATGTGAAAAGTTTGAATTTTACGCCAAGAAGAAAAAACACATACCAATCAGCCCAGTCAGACGCTTTTTTTTACATATCCCATATTTTGTCATTTTAAAACTTTCCACCTAGCTTTCTTGTTCAGCGCTTTTTGTACTCTCCAAAAAAAGCACTGCATATTCAATTGCTGACAATTTGCAACGATGTCGACATGTCGTTAGTGACAAGCTGTCCGCGTTCCGTCATCAGAACAGCAAGCGTTCTGTGATGTTGCTCAGTTAGTTGTTGACGACCACTTAATTGAAGCCGATCATCAACGCAGGTGGGAACTTTCATACTTACTTACTTACTAGTGTCAGTTATTTAAATTATTATTTTTCCCACTAAACACTAAATTAATAAATTGCACATGTATATTTATTTATTTATTTATTTACTTTGTCTCGCTTTTAAAATTTCATGCAATAAATACATATGTCGACATGCTTGTGCAATAGAAATTCCCTTTTTTCATAAGGATATCTATATATATTGTCCTTGTGATAATAAATAAGGGTCACTTGGTTTGGATAAGTTCGCTTAATAAATAGCATCATCATCAAAGGTTCTTCAAGTGAAAATGCACTGTATGTCGTATTTTTGGCCGGGCATGACCTGCATTTGTGTTGGAAAACCTGCCACAAAAGTTAGTGGCCGCCCATCTCACGTCATCATTCATTCGCTTTATGTCAGAAGTTGTGACATCGTTTGCTAATTACATAAAACTTTTACTTTTCACTGCTAAAATTTTTGATTCCTAATTTTTTTTTATTTTGCTCTTCTCAAATAATTTAAAAACGTTCTGCAATTAATCGAAACTCTTTCCCAAGACATTTTAAACTCCCTTTCCACTGGTAAGTAAAAAAGCAATTTTTTTTATTTTACTGTTTAATTTGCTACACACAATATGCTAACAAAGTAATATTTTTTTTCAACAAGTTTTTAAACTGACTTATATATATATATAACTGTATTTTTATTGAATACACGAAACACACCATAAATGCGTACAGCAATTGTCAGAAAATTAATCAAAGTAACTACACAAATATTGTTGTTCAATTATGATGGCGTATTCTGTACGAGGAGAATGGAATAATTTTTAAAATTCTATCAATGCATCGCCTAACTGCTTAATTTTATAAATAGTTTATCTCCTTCCTACGAACATGTGTTTGAAAGAAGAAAACTAGCCCTTAAGCTTCGAATAAAAAAAGCAAAATGCACGAATTATTATCACTATTGAAAATTTGAAGCATATTTTACAAAATGAACATGTCATTCTATGAATATTCAAAACACTGAATCTTGAAAATGGGAATTCAGCACTGCAGTTGGTATTTTCCCATTCTGATGATGTTTTCAATTAAATGAAACTACATTGGCTCGTGTAAAATTAAAGTCACACACGATAAGTTATCTTGTACATTTACGAAATGCTAAAATGTTTAATACTGATGAATTTGTGAACAATACAATGTCTGGATAATAAACATTTTTTATATTAATAAAAAAGTTACCAGCAACAAAAAACATCAAAAAGCCTCACTGCAAATCATATATTTAAGATGATCAATTATTAAAATTAAGATTATTAATAAAAGAAATGCAGTTTATGGTTTTCGGGTGCAATATCTCCAAAGCCGATGGTGTGATATTGCATGTTAGCCTTTGGAATTGCTAGTGATGGATATTTTATGCACTGCTGGAAATAACTGTGGATTTAGAAATATAAGCATGTAGTCAGTTCAGTTGTTGCTAATGTTAAGGTTTATATTTTTCAAAACAGATCTGTTCAAGTGACAAATTATGATTTTGACATTAGCAAATGCATCACAAATTCTTCATATATTAAACGGAGATGGTTTTCAAAGCTTTGAAATGAGAAATGCAACACTGTCAGCATGTAGACTATCATATAAAACTGCAGACAGTACTTTCCAGAAAATTAATCTGTTTTGCACAAGTTGGGCACCAATACAAATTAATTTATAAAACTGTCAGCGTGACCGTCCTTGAAAAATGGTTCATATTTGCAGTTACATAAGTAGAAGTGTTTTATAAACTAGCTAGTTTGTGTTCCAAGTGCCCATGGCAATAGCGGTTCAACCACGCCTGTAAATGCCTCCGTTCTTTTCAAGGCGTTGGCTTAAAAAAGAAAAACGGATCATCTACATTCTTTAGTGACTTTTCATTTTCCTAAAAATATTGCCAACACGATCGTCATATTTGCATACGAGTAACAAACTGCCGCGCTTATGTGCATCTGTGAGGCATTTATTACATGTGAAAAGTTGATTTCATACATTTTGATTTTGCAAATACCCAAAACATACGAAACTGAAACAACATCGTGCTGCAGCTTTTTCAAGCTAAAAAGCAGAAGTGCTCAATTTCACTTACTAAAACTTTTTAACAAAATCAACAATTCGATATTCGAATTTTTTGCACACTGCTATAAAACGACTAATGACTCAAAGAAACGCCAATGATCGAATTATAAATAAATAAGTACTTTGCTATTTTTAACTCACTAAAATTTTCCTCTACCCAAGAGCTGCTTGCAGTTGGAAGGTTCAATAACACTTGTACTATGATAGTTATACGAAAACCATGTGTTCAGAAATGATGAAAAAAAAATAAAGAAGCTCTGGCAACACAACATATCATATGATTTTTCCCGCTTAACGGAGTAAAGCATTATTCTGATTTATGCATGACATCACGTGCATTCATTCAAATTCGTAGTTTGCAATTATCTGAGAGTCTATATTAATTAATATAAAACATTCTTGGCAATTCTGAATAAGTAGAAATTTATTATTTTTCAACAGTCATTAGTAAAGTGAAACTTTTTATAAAATTCATCATGTGCAGAGAAAAGTTATGAATTATTTTGATAACATTTTCTGCTTCAACATGTGTTCTCATATGATGAAACTTTGTCCGCTGATTGTCACGACTGTTTACTTAAATAATTAACTTGAATCTCTGGAATGTTATCAGTTCGCTGTATGTTGGCAGATGAAAAAGTTAATTTGGTTACTTAAGCAAAGCAGTGCAAATTTTATATTTCATCTTTTGATTATGACATTTTCATCTTTCTATTTACACAGTGAAAAGTTAAAATTTATTTTATCATCATAAAATTATCAGAAATGCTATTATCGGTATTTTGTTTATAATAATATCACTATCGTAAATGTTCTATTATTATTATTATTATTATTATTATTATTCAATACTGAATTCAATAATAACCCAGATTATACAATATAACATTGGTAAATGAAAAGGTTTTCATAAGATAATGCATACACATAAATAGTGGTATTATGCCCTAACGTAAAATATATATATACTCACGCCTGACTGAGACTTAATACTTGACAAGAATGATCTCAAAAAGCAAAACCTAATTTATGTTTATTAAATCAATTCGAAATAAAAAAACACAATTTAGCATCATTATGCAAAATTGCGTAAGCTGAAAATGATGTAAAAAATTATTGTAATTTGTGTCTTCAAATATGAACGACATTATCAGAATTATCAATTAAAATGAATGAAAGTGAACTGCTTTGGCATGGAAGAAGAACTGAAAGAACATCTATCTATCTATAGTCTCTATCTCACTGACTCTAGTAGATCTGCGATCAGCTGAATTAGCATTTGTTGTTTGTTTCACGTTTCTGCTTTAGCATGTGTATTCAAATCCAAAGCTAGGTGGTTCGTCTGTCCAAAGAATACGTGTGTTGGCATGCGTTTGAAATGCTTGAAGCCCATGAACGAACACGATGGAAACATTATGAACTTTACAGCCCCGGGCCTCCCTCCAAAATTAGACAACTACTTTTTTTAGTAAGAATGAAGCATGAAATGTGATAAGCCAGTGTGATTGTTGTGGATTTAGATAAAGCATGTTTTGGAAAAAAACACCGCAATTGCAAAAGTGCCTACTGAAATAAGAGCAGTTAACATTTACCCTTTTCCCCAAATGCGCATAAGCTAAACTCGATATAAATGTCGCCAGATGGCAATGTTAGCTAAATTTTAGAATTCGTAAACATTCCAACGCCAAACGCCAGCCGTGCCCGGAACGGAATGAAACCACACCAGGAATATATATATATATATATATATATATATATATATATATATATATATATATATAAGTCATACGGATAATTTGCCTTTGCAAAAGATTTTACCTTTCTTTGATTCTGTCATTCAAGTCGAATTACTTCCAATTTACATACTTCATCAAAGGGTGACAAATTTTCTTATATATATATATATATTGGTGTTTTTTTTATTATAGTAAATATTAACTGTAAACTTTTTTCCCTTAAATATTATCATAATAACTAACTTCTTAATTTCAAACTAAATTAACTAACTTATCAATTTCAAACCAAATATCACTAAAATAAAATAACTTTGTTCTTATATTGTTCAGCTGAATAATATAATGTTAAATATGATTCAAAGAAATTACAAATATTTGCATAGATGAGTAAGTAGATCACATTGAATTGAAATATGTGAATTGCTTTTCTTTTGCATATAAATGCAGTGTACTTTTACATACAAAACGGAGCGCTTTCAATCTTGCTAATCAATGCTCAAAATAAATATTCTACTTCGCTCATATTACAATAACAGATTTTTATTACTCACTTTACCATTATATTACTTTTCTGCTATTATTTATGACGATTTTCTTTTTTCAAAAAGAATTTCAAATTATAGCACACAATAAATAGACAGATAGATATAGATAGCATGCTTTTAGTTTAATAATGTACTATAATACGTGTGATGATGATAGGCTGATTTGGGGGAAATGAAAATGTACAAATTTTGCAATGCGTGAAGAAATTATCTGCAATCTTTGGCATTGTGTCAAGTTGCAAAAATCAGTATTTTCCGCTCCAAATAATCCGTTCAGGGTTAGTTTTCATTAGAAAAATCGCATCGATTTCATTACTGAATGTGATGTACAAAGTGCAATTTTTGAACGTTTTTTCATTCGCTGTTCTATTATTTATTGCATAGCCCCTTTTACAGTTTTTTTTAACTTGGAAAGGAATTTTCGATTTTCTTTTTTCACAATTGAAACAACCACAATATTATTTTTCAATCAGCAATCAGTGCGTGAAATTAATAATTATATTTCTTAAATTCACAATGTAAATTACCAATAGATAAAATAATTTTATGCACACACACACACACACGCAGTTATACATTTCAAAATGTGTAGTAATACAATTAAATTTGAAAAACGTTACTTAAAAATATGTATATATATATATATATTGAGAAAAAAGGATTGTTGCCTATTTTGATGCTCTGAGATCAGAAGATTCAATCAAATAGACACAGTGATTTGCATATGTTAAAATAATTTACATTAAAAAGGAGAAGATAGCATTTTGAAAAGTTTTAAAAACCTCAGGTTGAAAATGTTGGATAATTGCATGGAAATCATCATGAAAATGAAAAATGGAAAGAAAAAAAGGCAAAATTATTCATTCTTTCATTCAAAATCTTTATTAGCAGAGCAAATTTTGAAAAAAAATTTTTTTTCCTGAAATTTACTTTTGGACTGACGCTCATCTTATTGGAACTTATCTTATCTGTAGTGCAAATTAGTATTAGTTATTAAGGATTGCCAAGTCTGGGATGTGACACCGCCAATGTCAACAGAATTTTGTACCTACTTTTGAAGAATTGCAAATGACCATCGTCATGCGCTTGTATGCATGCAATCGGATCTAATCAAGGATGACAAGCGAATGTGAAGGGGGAAAAAAAATAATAAGCCCCCGTCTGAGTTAGTCAGTTGTTTTTTCTCAGAAAGGTCTGCTGCACTGGAGCAATATGTTCGAGCGAAGAATATTAGAATAAGTTGTGCTTTTCTTTCAGCTGGTATAGGAGGCGGCGGTTTGTTTAACCCTCGAAAAGTGAACCAGATGCGCCAGTTTTTGACCAGACTTTAGCTAAAAACTTTATACACTTTTGACGGCCAGTTTTCTTGTTGTTGACAATGATTGGCTAAACTGTTTTTAATAAAAAAGAGAGCCCAATCTTAAACAAATGCCCCTTCTGGTTTAAAGAATAAAATCAACGTGATTCATCTAGCTGTTGGCTTATGCTGTTTGTTGTAGTCTGCTTTAAAAAGATGCCGCACCAGTGAAATGGCCATTTAACTGAATCGTGTTGGTGTAGTCTTTCAATTTCAAAAAAATTTTTCACATTCTCTTCTTTCAAATAGAACTGCACATTCGGTAACAGTACGTATTTTATAATAATTCTATAAATTTTATCATCGCATTGGTTTTTTTTCCAATATTCAAACTACTCTAATAGGTTATGCAAATTTACCGCGAACTGTGTGATTTCACAGTTCAACATTTCCCATTTTACCAAAGCCACCTACGTTTTATATGCAAATAATAACTCCAGTGGAATTTAGATTCTTTTCTTGCTTTGAAAAACTAACACCTGCAACTCCCTCTTGTTAGAATTCGATTTCTCTTTCTTCAAAACATACTCGTCAAACATTCACTTAACATGATTTTATTTAATACACGGAATTTAGCATTTGCATAATCTATTTTGCACTCTATTTAAGAAATTTCAAGATTCACTCTACGATCATTTACGTACATATACATATATATATATATATACATGCATATTCATTTAAAAGTGGAATAAGAAAAAAGAAAAGCTGAAGCTTGAACTATAGTATTCACAAACTTTGGTTTCAATAAAATCTATAAGTATATTTTTTTTCACATTTCATGTTTTATCCTGGAAAATTATTCACTTAATGCATAAAAATGTTTCCCCAGACTTCTTCTTACGATTGCTATTATCTAATCTAACGTTAGCATAAGTTTTTCACCTTTTCAAAGCAGATGTGCAAAAGCAGTTTTTCATTATGCACAATAATTTATTGTTCAAAAATGAATATGATATAGAGAAAGGTGCAAGTTTTTTTTCTAAATCTTACATTCTATCCTTTTAGCTAATTATACACGAAACTTGTGCACGTGGTAGTAGAGTACAAAAAAAAGTAGTCATAAATGTTTTTCAGTTGACTTTCAAATTGAAGCATAAATTTTCCCTATATATTATCCAGATGTGTTATTATAGAACAAGTAAGACGTATACAAGAATGTTAATGTTGCTTTCAAAAATGAGGAATGAAAACGATTCAGGAAACAAGAACACACTAGTACGTGTTATTCGTTTAAATGTTAGACGTTGTCAAAAATGCTAAGACACTGTTTTCAACAATAAAATACTATTATATTTGTAATAGGATGATGATTTTTCATCAAAATCAACGCTTTTCAATGAACCACTCGTTCGGTTTGATTTGCAACTTATTCAAATATGATCAAAATCTGTTCAGTCAATTCATCATTTATGCTCAACAAAAAACAACAAAAGATACTTGTCCGTTTGCCTTTTTAAATATTATTTCTCATTTGAAAATACAAATTTTTTACTTTTATAAAAGTTTAAATTACAATCTTGATCAAAGAATTTATGCATGTCAGGGTCGTACAGTGGATTCTCGCATTTTCATGCAGTACAACACAACAACAGTACGTCACCTTTTTGAAGGTTTTACATTTACATTTTTTTAATCATCATCAGTTGTGTGCCGCTAATCATTTTCCATTTTCAACTGATCTAACAACAATAAAAGCCCGTCGCTTTCTCCACTATTCAATAAAAAAGTATTTTCCATCCCCTATATTTTACATTTATCATCAGAATAGCATGCATATAAGGTCAGTAACAAAGACACACCGTCGCTGTTGATGATTGTCCACAAAGGATCATCAATGTGATCGACATTTGATTAAAAAATAAGCAATTTCCTTTTTTCAATTAAAAGGTATTTTTTCTCAAAGGAGCAACTCTCTTTATTCATCAAATGATCAAACTTTATCAGATAATAAGCATAAATTGTAAAAAGGAATAATCGCACTTTTTTGTCCCATGTTTACCTTTATTTATAACGTCATCTGCAATTGAGAATTACTCCAGACAGTGCTGTTAAGCAAACATTTCATCGAACAGCTGACTCATTTGGAACAATTGTTTAATTTGCACAAAATTGTATATTTATAAATAGAAGGAAAAAAGGAAACCTTTCGTATTATATTTCTATTTCTGTTCATTTCTTCACACAACATACCTATTTTTGTGTTGGAATTTTGATTTCAATATTTCAATAAAATGGAGGAAAAATCGTACGTACATCTTGCTCATTTCTTCAATACTGTTAATTCTGAATTATGAAAATGTAATTGAAATAAAAATTTGCCTAAACTTTCATAGCACACACGCACGCACACAGTGTATTTCAATTAGCGGTATGGTCGTTATCGAGGTGAAAATGCATTATTGCATATGTATTGCTAAATTTTTAAAAATTACAAATCAAATCTAATCACTAGATCTCAATGTCGATAGTCAGCAGTACCAACAATTCAATTGGTAACCTTTATGTTTGCTTAAGTTCAAATCGACGACTGAATTAAAAGACATACTAATTATGGTTGCCATGTAATCAATCTACCTACTGGATGAGTTTATTTATGCAAAACTTGCTCTCTATATACATATATATATATATATAACTTCCACTTTCTTTCACAATTATCAATGTAAAAAAAGATACATTCATGGCAGTCGTAAAACAACTCAATTATTTTCTAGCGAAATTCTAATTCTGGTCATAATAATAAAAATTGTATTCCAAAAGATATTCATTCTCTATTATTGACAACTGAAGCATTTTGTCAACGTAAGCTTGAAATTTCATTATCTCATCCAGTACCATTAATTTTCTCTTTTAATCTTCGAGCAAATGCTTTATAATAGTGCAAACTTTACTATTAATCATAATTCAGACAGTTCAAGATCGTTCTGATATTTCGCTTTTTTCAGTAACTTCTGTCACGTTCAATCTTACTGCACTCATTCTCATTCTTTGTCGAACCGATTCCATTTTCTTTTACAAAGATTATTATTTTCATTAGAAAAATAATTTCTGATAAATAACATAGTTTTGCTATTTATAGAAGATGATTTTCAACAAAAAAGCATCATATGAATAATTGAAATATGTATTCACATATCCATTTAGCAAAGCAGATCCGATGTGGCAAACGTGCTTTTTATTAATATTTGAAAGTTGCTTGCTTCACTAATCGCAAAAGTTGAGTCAAAATTTTATAAAGCGGTGCTAATTTATATAAAGCGGCATTTTCATCTGTCAAAAGATGCATACTGGTTCCACAATTCATCGCCAGTGGTGGGGTTTTTTGACGGCCCCAGCGCGAAAGCTGTGAAGCGTAGGCGTCGAAGTGATATTGGCCGCGCGAAATGCCTCAAATCAAAGATGACCACTGTTAGCACATAGTATGTTTGTCTAGTCTGCCTATGCAAAATCGCTTAAGTCGCCAAATGACGAACAATCTGATTCGCCATCGGCTGCTTCTAACCAATAGTGAACGTTAAAACGACCTCTACTACAACTTCAAGCATCACATCCAACTTTTCACTTCAACATCACAGCTATTTCTAACCACTCTGAACGAGGTGCTTCTCTTTCTCTCTTTTTTTTGTTTTGTTCACCCTCTCTCTCTCTTTTCAAGCCCATATGCTGTTATTATCATCATCATCATCATATTATAATCATTATTTGATATGTGATTAAAACTTTTGGACAAATCAACCAACTTTCAACCAATGGTTCAGGTGTCTCAGCTAGCGTTGCATGGCATGGAAACTAGTTAACTGTTTGCTTTCCAAATTCTGAGTTTCATTAACATTATTATAAAAGTTTATCATTGTTTTTTTGTTTACTGTTGTATAAGTGGATAGCATGCATGCGATGAAAAGTTTTCCAGTTTTCTACTTTGTACCAATAGAACGTTAGCTTCTGAATGACGTTATCGTGGCATCCGTAAATTTGCCTAGTCGTTTCAGTGGTTGACGCCTGTCTGTGTACGTGACAACTAGTTGTCATACAACAGTTTATCATAGTCCTCTATGACTACCAGAATTCCAACACGGTTAAAGCATTTTTTTCTCTTATCAAAAGTCTACTTAAATAATGCAAGACGCGTCAAATAGCTGCCAAAGAGCAACGTTTGCGCAGAACGGGTGCTTTTGAGATGTTTTGATTTTCGACACACACACACACACACACATATGTATATACATGTTGAATTGTTTTGTTTGATTGATTTGTTCACATTTTCAGAATTGGGGGTTAGATACCCGCCAAATTTTGGAGCCAAGCTCAACCTGCCATTCAATAAGGCGCATCTGCTCATGCTCTGCGACCGAACAGAACCCAAAGGCTTCGCCCCTGTCAGGTTTACAACACTGCCGCCAATGTTGCTGTTATTTCTCACATTCGTGCTAAGCACTGCCGCTGAATATGGATTTCAAGGAATACCGGGTGACTATTGCCTAACTAGACAGCCGGAACAATGTTGCACAAGCCGTAACGACGAATGTACCGTACCCATTTTGGGAAATCACCTCTGCTATTGTGATCACTTCTGCAAACGTGTAGACGGTGATGACTGTTGCCCTGATTTTAAATATGTTTGCGAAGGCTTTCGACCACCACCAACTCCTTTCATATTAGGTAAGTATATAAAAGTTGCTTATTATGGAAAATTATTATTTTTTTAACAACAAACAATCTGCCTTTATTATTCGTCTAATCATCATTATCATTAATTAATCAAATTGGAATTATTTAAAAATGCCTCCCGATAAATGCACGAAAAAATCAATTTGTCAGAATTCGAAATAGCAATTATTAAAAAGAATAAGGAAAAAGAAAGAGGTTAGTTTTTCAATGAATTCAAATAAGCAATTAAATGAAATTCTTTCTCATCTGTAATTCTATTTTTTTAAAAAAAAGCTTTTCCATTTGTAAAATATACTATCAACTAATGAAAACTATTTGCTGAAACATATATATCTATGAAATTATATCATATCTATTGGCAATGAAGAGCAATTTTTGCGTGGGCAAGGTTTATCAATTTCATTCAATGTCAACAAATGATATGCTAATGTTTAGCTGAAAATTTGAATAATTTTCCATAACCCTTATCTAGCAGCAGTGAAGAAGAAAACAGTCAAGAATGCGGAAGTGCTAAATTGCTCCGTTCTACGTTGAATTTCTTTCCCAATTCTCTCTGCTCAAAGCTTAAGCCAAATCGATCAATATTCACATAATAATAATAATAATAATAGTATTTACAACAGAATTGGAAAATCATTCAAGCAACAAAAATAGCAGTCTTCGAACAAAAAAATAAACAAGCAAATCTTTTGACATTAGATAAATACAGTTCAGTTTAAATTTAAATTTCTAATCGCTAATTTCTTTTTTAATTTATAACTAACTTCATAAAAGATTTGGAAACATAATTTCAGAAGCGAAAGAGAAAATTTTTCATATAACAAGTAAAATCATCCATCCCAGTAATTGATGATAGGCAGAGTGAGAATTTGCATAAATACGTTCAACTTGATGAATAGCTGTTTTGTTGGTTTTAATACGTTCACCAGGATGAAAACTTGACTTCTGAATTGTTGTTGATGTTGTTTTGCTCTTTTTTTAAAATTCAACGACAAAAATAAAATGACAACAAGTTCTTGATAACTAGAACACGGAATGAAGAAAAGCTTTTTTATGCTTATGACTAGATTTTCCAACAGCTACGTCATGAATATATTATAATTTCTACAAAGATGTGAAAAAGTAGTAAAAAGAAAATTAGGCGCCTCCATTTCTTGAGTAAATAAATGCTCACAACTTGCTTGTTCATTTAATCTATTTTGTTTTGTTAAATCACTAGCACTGCAAACAAACACCTTTTATACTGTTCGGCAAACAAAACAGGCAAACAAATTACCGTTAAAATTAAACATCCATTCACAACTTACAATGCACAGTCGTAAACAATTGCACGCATGCAACTTGTAAGTACAGTTTTTCTTTCCTTATTATTCAAATCGATGAATTTATTGATTTGAATAACAAAATGAGAAAAAAAATTCACATCTCCCTTCATAAATAAACTTATGCAAACGACGACAATATTTTACCATTAAATTTTTAACAAAGGATTTCAAATTTTCAAATGGATTATATCATCAAAGAAGCACTTTTACCCAAGGAGACAAGGAAAATTATTTTTATTTTCAATAATTTAATTTAATTTATTGCCAATGAATAATAATTTCATTTCATTCCATTCCATTTTAGACGGCTGCAAAGATAGCACTGGAGCTACATATCCACCTGGTGGACCATATCGTATAAATTGCAATACATGGTTGGATTTATGATGTTGTACAATACATTCATTCCTTGTATATATCGAATTATTTCAGTTCGTGCATTCAAGTTGGCAACAAGTATGAATTTCAGTGTAGAAACAAAACCATTTGTCTTATTCAGGAAGATATCTTGGAAAGAATGCTACACGAAAGGAACAGGTACGACGGAATGGTCAACCAAAAAGAAAAATCCCATCACTTGAAACTATTGTGTGATAATAATTCGTGAATTTCTGTTTCAGTTGGACAAGTGCCAATTATTCAACATTTTGGGGAAAAACACTCGACGAAGGATTCAGTTACAGATTGGGAACTTTATTACCAGAGAAAAGCGTGAAAAATATGAATGAAATACTGATCGAAATGAGCAACTTCTTACCAGAATCATTTGATGCTCGTGAACGCTGGCCGAGCTTTATTCATCCCGTACGTGATCAAGGAGACTGTGCCTCGTCTTGGGCTTTCTCAACAACTGGTAAGCAAAACAACAAGCTCTGCTAAAGGGTAGAATGCAACTAATCTCAAACGGTTTCAAATGAACCTCATTTCACAAAAAATATAACCGGGATTTAGCAAGTTTTTTTTTCATATCACTAGTGCGTTTCCTTTAAAAAGACAATGCAATATAATTCAACTTGCCCAATTATCTCACCAACATATAAACGTATAAATAATTATAACAACATATTCCATTTTCCATAATACAATTTTCCACTCTTCACATTCTACATCATCAGTAAATGTATTTCTTAAAGAAAATCAACGATGATTTCTTTGCTTACAGATGATAAAATATTGATTAACGCTTTTAGCATTTTCCTCAAAACAAGTGTAAAAATGATAGTCAAAAGTGAAAAATATATGTGAAAAAAATGTAGACAAATCTGTTTGATGGGAATTTGAAGAGACTTTTTCAGTTTGCAAAATCGTGTCAAATTTAGCTTCAATTTCGTGTAACAGATTGTCAATTCACTTCGTCAGAGTATTATTGTTTCTGAAATGTTCAACGTCCATCTCTGTTTACCATGTGCACGTGGTAAAAGTAAACACTGAAGAATACTGAACGAGTTGAATTCATTCAGAGCATCATTTTACATATGGCCTTTATACTTTTCCTTTTGTAAAATTAAACTGATCAACAAGTTCCATTTTCCCTCCATAAAATGAAAAACAGTAAAACACAGAAAACAGATTCTTTCAAAATTAATCCATGATTATTCTCACTATCATCGTTGTTGTTATTGTTGAAATATAAAATTTTATAATTTCAACTGAAATTAACCTTGCATCTATAAAAGGGGCTTTTATTTTTACTGTTATATTTCTTTCGTCTTCTATTTTGTTTATACAAAGCTAGTCACACAGCTAAGTGAATCATTGCATTCACATTTGTAATAGGATTTAATGACAACTTTGTCATTAAACTTTCTGACAGACCATAAATTAAGATAACATGACTGTAAATTCCTTGCAACAGTGGAAAAGTTTTTGGTGAAATTTCATCCAGAAAAAAATACACACACACAATCTACCTCTGCCAATTTCATTGAAATGTACATTTTTCATTTCAACTGTTCCAGTTTAAAAAAAGCAAACTTAAATTTAACAAATCAAACAATTAATTAATTTATACTTTCAGCCGTATCAGCTGACCGTCTAGCTATACAATCTGGCGGAAAATTTTACAACCCATTGTCAGTTCAACAACTTCTCTCGTGCAATCAAGCTCGACAACGAGGTTGCAATGGAGGCTATTTGGATCGTGCTTGGTGGTATATTCGAAAATTTGGGTAAATATAATATTTTTTTTATTCACTGCACTCTTCCCCCTTCACCCTCCCCCCCCTCTCTCTCTCTACTGCTACTGTTTGTTGAAAATATGAATAAATATAATAACTTAATTTCTCTCTACTGTTCAAGTATTCCATTCGAATAATAATAAAATAAAAAAATAATCGTACCTTTTTAGTGTTGTCTCTGATGAATGTTATACGTATACAAGCGGTCAAACTAATCAACCAGGAGAATGCCATATTCCACGAACTGCATACTTGGATGGTGAAATCCGTTGTCCATCTGGCTCAGCTGATAATCGTGTTTACAAAATGACACCACCGTATCGCATTTCCACGAACGTAATTATCAATAACCTATAGTGAAATGACAATAGTGACTTGATATATTTTATTAAGGAAAGAGAAATCATGACTGAAATTATGGCTAATGGACCTGTTCAAGGTTGGTGAATTGTATTTTTTTTATTTCCAAATCGGACGTGCTTATTTACATAAAAAGAATCTTATTGCTGCTCAGTTAATTTGTGCGTCGATATAATTTTACCACTATGCTTTACACTTCAATTAACAAAACTTGAGCAAATAATGAAAATGCTCGTTTAATGCCGACAGTTGATCATTTGCTTACGTTTTTTAGCAACATTTTTGGTACACGAAGATTTCTTCATGTACAAAAGTGGCGTTTATCAACATCTTCCATACGCGAACGACAAAGGACCTGCCTATGCAAGATCTGGATACCATTCAGTTCGCATACTGGGGTAAGCTGTGCGTGCAGTGTCGACCATATCCATACAGTGATATTTGTTTTCTTTAAGCTGGGGTGTCGATCATTCAACTGGAGTTCCTATTAAATATTGGGTATGTAATATCGCAAAAGTTTTGAAAAGTTTAAAATGAAATATTAATATTTTTCCTTATTTTAGCTGTGTGCAAATTCTTGGGGAGAAGAATGGGGTGAAAATGGACTATTCCGTATTTTACGTGGTGAAAACCACTGCGATATAGAGTCGTTCATCATTGGCGCTTGGGGAAAAGGAAGCAAAAAGCGCAGAAGAAAATTCAAAGTGTTGCGCAAGTTGCGTCATTTGCATAGACGATCGGAAAATTTTTGAAGAAATTCTTCACCAGCGATTCAGCTTCATCTTCACAAAAGCATAATTCTTCAACTAATAAGCTAGTCATTTTCATTTTTTTCCATCAAATCCAAGCCAACCGGTCACCATTGCCAAGAAAAACACAATTCATTTACCCTTTTCCGCAACGGTTCTCTGCTTTTTTTCCACAATTTGCTTACTTATTGCTGCCTGCCATTTATACCAATATTTTATTTCATTTATGTAATTCAAAATTGCCTTATTTATTCTTTTCTTTCCAATTATTACACTGCCTTATATTTTCTCCGGTTTTCTTTTTGCTTTGATCTTATTCCAATCGTTCAATTTTTATTCATTTCTAAAATTCGGTAATGATTTTCGATTTCCTACTGAGTCACTGCCAAAACGGCATTCTGTTATCATGCAAAAACTGGCTCAAAGCTTCTATTTTTCCATTAACTTAGCGTTTTTTTCTGTGCTACCAAAAAAAGAAAAGAAAAACATTCTTTAGCCGAGTTACAAACTCGCCCGCTGTTTCTTTTCAATAATATGTTGTTATCTTCGCTGCCATAAAAGCAAGCTTTTCAATAGCTTATTTTTCATCATTTATTAACTTTCATGCTCTACAATAAATTTGCTTCTTCAGTGGCAATGGATTACATATTTTTCCAACGTTACATAACTAATTATTTATGTACACGAATCGTATATCACTTCACTGTTTACAAGTGATTTCAATAATTCATCACAATTAGTCAAGTAAAAATTGAGAAAATCATTTCCACGATGAAACAGTCTGCAAATAAATTTTCACCTCTTGTACTTATACGCATTAACAGCAACAACAACAACAACAGTAAAAGCAACAGTAATCACTTACTGAATTCTTTTTCTTTCTCTTGCATGACTCATTACATTGATATCTGCTGTTCTTGCCACACAGAAGGTTGCATTTTCACCGTTGTAAGTTGACTTTCATATTATGATCAGTTATTCAAAAATTATACAATTGTTCTATTTTATCAAAAACAATTCCATACATAATTTTATCTATTGTAATTTGTTCTGCAGTATTTTAACAAAATACTAGTGTAAATGCCATTTTTGGCGCATTATGAATATAACATTTATAAACCAAATGTTATATTATAATCAGCAAAATATGACAAAATAAGCAACATTCCCCATGCGGCAAATAAATGTTTTACCAATTTGTCAGTGCGTACTGTACATCTACAGTTCACTTTGTGGGCAATAAGGATACTGCTATGAAAATAATTTTCAAATTTTTTCAAACTTGATTTTTATTTTATCATAATTGTTGTTCACATATTATTTTATAATTTAAATTCTATGAATTAAAAATTTTCTTTCTGGTGTGTAGCGTTTAAATAAATACAACACTTTGAACAATGGATGCACATGAACAAGGCCTTTCTGATTGGTCGATTCTGATTCGTCTTGGCGCCTACTTTTTTTGCATTGACCTGCTTTCGTCATTCTGCCGTCTGGATTTGTTTGTACGTCGGTTAGTTGATTCTCTTTTTATTCTTCTGCTGTTCATCTACGTTTGTCAAATTTCACAAACTTCTATTATCTTTCAGTTTATTCACTATATGAATTTAGCTACTTCTTACTTTTTAATGACTTTTATTTATTTCAGCATGAAAATGAGTGCAACAAATAAATAATTAATTTACACAGCATTTGTATATACATACACAATTGCAATATCAAACTGTCCAAGGTAAAATGCTACCAAAATATATTCATATGAAATATAAACAATAAAAATAAGCATTAAAACTTTTTGGAAAAACAAACTCATATTATAACAACAACAACGTAATTGATAACTCTGTACATCTGCTATTGATCCTTCAGTACAATCTTATTTACAACACCTCATGACAATATATATATATATATATATGTATGATATAAACAAAACATGATACATGATTATATACATGATACAACAATTTAAAAAATTTTTTACGCTAGCCATTAAAATTGAAAAGACAGTTTGGAAATTTTCAACCAATGAACGCATAATATTATAAATTTTAGTCTGTTTTATTTTTTCAACAAAAAGAATCTGATTTGCATAGAAATAAATTTACAACGTTCATCAATGTAATTATGATGAACATTTACAGTCAATACTTAATTATAAAATAATAATGTTACAAAAATTAATGGACCAATCAAAAGAAGAAAGAGTAGAGAGAAGTTGCACTCGCTGGCCATATTGAGGCAAGTTGAACTGGTTGCGAGTATTCAACAGGACATTTCTTCACTTATTTATTTACATCATTTTAATGAATTTTTTCATTTCAAATCGTCACTCCCAATAATAACTTCTAATAAAAGAGAACTATCAAAAAAATAAAGCGAATCTCAAAGGTAATGAATATTTCAATTTTTTCTCTTCAGAATTAATTTTCAATAATAAATATATGCTTTTGCAAATTTGAACATATTTCGTAAAAATCAACCAATTCAATTGCTACGTTTGAGGTTAGTTCAGCTAAACTAGGTGCGTTAGTTCGTGTCCGTATTATGCAAATTAGCGTCGTATCAAAATTATCTTATCCACATCTTGGACGTTTGCTTGTTTTGAACTGATCGAAGCGGGTTTTAATTGTTCAACATTCAGCAGCCATTTTCAACTTCATTTGAATATAAAATTTCAAGTTCGTTTCATTCTCTCTTCTGTCTGGGTGAATTTGAATTTTACTTTTGTCAACGCGCGTTGCCTGAGTGCTCTTATTTTCGCGCGCATTTTTTTATTGATGACTTCCCTTTATGTAGGTCATTTTTGAATTTTCGAAATTTCCATTGGTTAAATTTTTCCATCTGAATGTTTGTTGCATTTTTCAAACCGTAGCTATTGTTTAATTATTTTTTGCCACGTATTTATTATTACTATTATTGTTTTTCTATTCTAATATTTCAAATAAGATTCATAAACAAGAGCATATATTAATTATGAAACATGACTTTTCGATTTGCACGTAAATTCATTTTCTGATAAGTTACACGAAAGCAATTCAGATATCAGTGAAATTATGAAAATTTGCATACGAATTGGATTTTCCCTGCATTGCTTTGTGAAAGCTTGAGTTTTGTGTTTATTTAATTTCCCACAAATGCAATCAATTATCTTTAAATTGGTTTGACATTTGTTAAACAGTGAACATCAGCAAATTAACCCAATGATTCTCACGTCTGAAAATGGGCATTTTGTCATTTCTACTATCTAGTAATAAAAATTCACATCGTTGCGTTAATGTACGTTGTGGGATCTAGTGGCCAAAATCATATATGCAGCTATTTTTTTTCAACTTGTAATATTCTTTCTACCTTTCTCTGGGAATGATTGTAAGCATGAAGATGCTGACCACCACTTTCTTGTTTATTTTAATCTTGCCGAACTTGAATTTATGCTTTCAGTTTCACCAGTAATATCGACTGCAATTGTATTATAATTTTGGTCATTAAACTCCTACATTATTCATTGAGCAGTTGTCTGGCTTTTACATTTTTAGCTTTAATGCTCAGTTGCAGCGCAATTATATAGCAAACGTTTTTACGCTTTTGTAAAAAAAATGGATTTCCCCATTGCCTCACTATTGAAGGTATTGCGATAGCATCAGGTTGTACCTTCTAGGCGTGCTGATCTTGCTGTTTTCAGCCCCTTCAGGCATGCAACACTTCACGCATGTAGGCGTGCGTGTGCGCAATCGTTATGTATGTATAGTTTCTAGGCGTGCTGATTTTGCTAGATCAGGCAGCAGTAGATGGAGAGCAATCAACCATTCTACCTGCCAGTAGAAATGAAATAAAAATTCCTTATAACATTTTTCGCGATCTGCATTCAGGACATATTTTTATTATGAAAATTAAATATTTTGTGCATTTTCTTTTATGCAAATTACTTTTACAATAATTTATTTTACAAGTAAACGTTTTCATGTTCAAAATCGACTACTGTGTGTCTTGAACACGTATTTATTAGCTTTTGGATAGATTCAAGAATATTTGAACTATTCTATACTATATTAATTAACGAGTTGTATTGATTTTACTTTTTATTCATAAAGCTCTGTCTGTTACAGCAATTTTGCTGGATGTTGTGGTCTGATGAGAATCATGTTTATCTTCTAACTGTTTTACAATTACGATTGTGTTGTTATTTGTTGTAATTGATTGTATGCGGGAAAATATTCGACTCAATGTTTTTTAAGTTGTATTTTGAATTCTTTTAGTTAGAATTGTATTTTTTTTTGTATGTATAAGGCTCCTATCATACACGAAACGAAATATCATGCTTTTCAGTCTTTGCTTGACTATCTGTCTGTCCTTTCATCTGTTATTTTTCGTCCCATTCGAGTATCCAGCTTTTTAGAAAATTACAATGATGAAAAATAATGGGGTAGACCCTATTTCCCCGCTGACTCCGCCTACTTTTTCGCAGTAAAATTTCATTGGTTGCTGCTCTGACGCGTGCCTGTAAATTTCATTTGTTGTCATTCCTTTGCATTTTATTTGTCAAATATTATTTCATTTTATTAATTACTAATTGTTGATTGATATTGGTAAAGATTTATTTGCTATGAGATGTCAATTTTTATTTTTATCTATTTTTACTATTGTATTGTATTTTATTTGCCCTGCTGTGCTGATTGCTTTTGAATTTCTTCATTTTTTTCCATTGGTATTATTTGCTTTCTAAGCTTTTGACTGTTTGATTTGTTTCATATTTTGTAAATGCAGCACAGAT
>NW_003526945.1:585029-599917 GCF_000181795.1 Trichinella spiralis | reverse complement strand
TTATTTCATTTTATTTGTCAAATTTCATTTCATTCTATTTGTCAAATTTCATTTCTAACCTTTTGACTGTTTTATAACAATTCTGTTGTTCTCAAATTCAGGAAAGTAAGAGAATGAAATTACTATGAAAAAATAAGGAAAACAATACAATACAATACAGACTGGAGCAAAATGGCGATTTTTATATTGCATTAATGTAAATAACACCTATGGAAGAATTTGGCGGTATTTTTGTTTCCATGTTCATTGCATAAATTAGATAAATTAAAAACAGTGAAACCTTGAATTAGAAAACTTACCATTGATAGAAAACGAATATTTAACAAATGGAACTTCTTAGAGTGACAACCATTCATTTAAATGTGAAAAAGCAGGCGAAGTTCCCTTTGGGAAAACAGTTCTACTCATTATTAAAATTATAAGAAAAACCTTAAATGCAATATAAACTGAAAGCATAAAAATTCGGTAAGATAAAGGATAATGCGACCATTCAAGTGGTTTATTGTATTATATTATGTTTGTACTGCATTGCACTGTATCTGTATTGTATTGTATTGTTTTTTTTTATTTTTTTATAGTAATTTCATTCTCTTACTTTCCTCAATCTGAGAACAACAAAATTGTTATAAAACAGTCAAAAGGTTAGAAATTCTGGAATGCCAATTCTACATTAAGTGTACAGTGCATAGTCGTTATATCAAGTCATGACTTTTGTCTAATTGTTTCCCGCAACGTCAGTATTTTGTAACGAAATTTTTTGTTTTACGAGAGCATATCAACGAAAGTAAGCTTTGTTTCATTGAGTTTAACCTACGCTGATTGAAATTCTATAATATGTTTACATTTTTATAACTTTTGCCTGACAGAAGCTTTGATCGTAAAAACGAAATTAATTTTATATAGTAAAAAGTTTTTTTCGTTGTTTTATTTAATTCAGAAAAATAATTTACCATAGTGCAGTGAAAAATAATGCTTGATTGTTTTTAATCGGTTACTGTACGAGAAAGGTCACGTGGGTTGAACAGCCTTGGTGGGCGATGTTGTTCACCTTTTATTGCTGACCGTTTGAAACGCTTGTCATTTGAAAGCATTACTCATTTAGTGGAAATGCCGTCCAGCGTTTTGCAGAATAATACTAAAGGCAATGTTTCGTTGAAATGGAACTTGGAAAATCACGAAATAAGAACGAAAAGCATCGAACGGACACTGCAGCCGCTGGTTGCTCAAGTGACAACGTTGTGTGCAAGGAATGATGCAAGTAATAGGGTGCCGACTGGAAGACGCAAAAAGGATCGTGTGCAAAAAGCACAGATTCTCGTTGCAGCCGTTGACAAAGCGATACAAAAGTTTGTCGAAAAAGGATCCGAAATCATTCACGACAATCCTGAAGCATCTGAACAATTAGGCAATGCTTTGGGCGAAGTTAAAACTACCGGTAAGAGATGTTTTTCTTTTATTTAACCAGTGGTGTTTTCAGTTTTTTGCTGAATCTAATTGATTTATATTTATGAGTTTACATTCAAGTAAACGAACATACTTTTGCCGTTCCCAGTTATTTGGTACTTTGTTCAAACTTTCCGCTTTATTTTGCATCTCTTGTAATTTAATATTATTCTGGTATATTGTGCTTTTTCTTTTATTAGGTATTACTTTTTTTAATTTCAATTTTTCTTTTTTTTCACATCGATTCTGCGAAAATTTGCTTTTGCAATTGTAGTTCAATATATTGTGATACCGAAGTGTTTGTTGTTTCTCAGCACTGAGTTAGTCACTCAGTGTTTTTAAGCGTACTGTAGAATTGTAAAGTAGACAAATATAATTTGAAAAGTATGAAAAATATGTTCAACACTGCAGGTTTTAGTTTATTATATGTTTGTAATTCATAAATTTTCCATCACGAGATACATGGTGAAGAAAAGTGGAATAAAGGAGGTGGATTATTTTGTAGTAGAAAATAACCAATTTCTTACTCATACTTTGCCTATTCAAGTTAATGATTCATTCGTTAAATAGAATCATTTAAAACTAGTTGGCCAACTGACTGTTTGATTGGCCTTTTTGTGATTTTAATAACGTTTGCTTTTGTATATGTTCTATTATATGCTGTAATATTTGATTTGTGGACAAACATGTTTAAATCATATTAACGTTGATGATTGTAAAAGTGGATTTCAGTTGAACATAAAAAGAAATGTTTGAAATTAAGAGTTGTTATGGCTTTGTTGAGTTTGGTAACAAAGTTACTGATCATTGATGATTTCTAATGTGCTATCAGAAGAAAAAAATTAATTTTTTTAAACTGTTCAATTTAAATTGCATTTTTGATAGGGAATGATAAATGTGGGCATAATTGTTTTTTCGTACAGCATAAAATTAGATCAAGTTGAGAAAATTGGAAAAGAGATTGAAAGGAAGTTTTGCTTGCAGGACAGGATATGGTAGAAGCGGCGCGCGAGTTTTCAAAAGATCCAACTGCGTCTGCTTTGCGCGTGGCGATGATCAAAGCTGCTCGGAGCTTGCTGTCCAGCGTTACTAGACTGTTGATCATTGCTGATATGGTCGATTTGCAGTTGATTTTGGAAAGCATGCAAGGGGCTAATTCGGCTTTGAACAAGCTGTACAAAGCGAACAGTCACCAAGAAGTGCAAGAGCGATTTCGTGATTTGCAGAAAAAAATTGATCAGTTAGATCGTGATGCAGGTCGACGAGCTGCCGATTTGAAAGATCCCTGGCACAGCGATTGCATTCAAGTATTGTTCATTTGCTGGATTCGTGTTTCGTCGTTATGCAAATGTGTATCGGTCAAAGTGGAATGTAATTTATTTTATTGTTGCAGGCAGCTCGTGCTGTGCTAAAGACAACTTGCCCGATGTTGCACAGTGCTTGCAAGGCGTTCGTTCGTCACCCGGAAGTGGACCCGGCTAGGCATAATCGTGAATTTACGTTCAACCAAATGAACACCGCTCTGGCCAACATTGAGCAGTTGTTGAATGGAAATGAGCCCAACTTGGACAGCTCTGTCCCACCGGCTCAGCTTGGTCAACTAATTTCCGCTCTGAATGAATTCGACGTATATATATTATTAGATGTTACAAACATCTTTCGTATTACATTTTTGTTTGTCGGTTTTTTAGCAGCGTGTTTTTGTCGATCCGATCAGTTACAATGGCAAAGTGATGCGCCCAGCTCTGGAAGCACAGCTCGAAGCGATCATCAGTGGTGCAGCTGCCATTGCCGACAGTGCTAATACCAGAGACGAGCGTAAAAATCGAATTGTACAAGAATGCAACGCGGTGCGCCAAGCGTTGCAAGATTTACTGACGGAATACGAGAAAAATGTATGCGCATTTATTTTTAATTATGTCATTTTTGTGGTTGCATTTTTTTTTCCTTTTCCCTTCCAAATCAACGCAGGTTGGACGCAAGGAAGAATTGGAAACGTTGGATATGGCGTTGGTCAATGTTGGTCGTAAGACGCGTGATTTAAGGCGCCATTTGCGACGGGCCGTTATTGACCACGTGTCCGACTGTTTTTTGGACACTCAAATTCCGTTGCTGTTGATGATTGATTCGGCTTCGAAAGGCGACCGCACTGCTACCGAACAGCACGCGGTCAGTTTTTTAGACCACGCCAACAAGCTTGTTGAGGTTGTTTTGTTTGTTTGTTTGTAAAAAGTGAAAAATTAATCCAACAACAACAACAACAACAATCGTTTCTGTTTGTGTTGCTTGAATTTCCAGGTAGCGAATTTGACTTGCACAATGTCGGCCGAAGGCGACGGAATCAAGATGGTCCGCTACGCGGGAATGCAAGTACAAAAGCTGGCTGCCCAAGTTGTGAACGCGGCTCGTCTCCTTGCCGCCAGGCACAAGAGCAAGCCGGCCTTGGAGAACATGCAGGCATTTCGTGAAGCTTGGGAAGAGCGTGTCCACTTGTTGACGCTGGCTGTCGATTCCATCATCACACTGGACGATTTTCTGGCCGTCTCCGAGGCCCATATTGTTGAAGACGTTAAAAATTGCATCCAAGTGAGCGTTTGTTCTGTTGTTGTGATTTGGTATAATTGAATTTGCATTTTCAAAAAAAAAACATTTCAACGCAGGCGGTAGTGCAAAAAGATTTGAATTTGCTGGATCACAGTGCAGGTGCGATTCGAGGACGGTCGTTGCGAGTTTGCCAAGTGGTTGATGCCGACATGGAATTCCGACCTCAGGATTTATATTGTGAAAATGTCAAAAAAGCTGTTCTAGTATTAAGAAACACTGGTATGTTGTGGCATTTTCAATATTTTTATTCGCATATTGGGGCTTTTAGCAATTCCACAATTTGCACGAAAAGCTGAAGCAGCGGTGGAGAAGTTGAACCGCAAACCAGCCGGTCAAGTTGACGTGGACGAGTTGATCGACGTGTGCGGTTTGGTGCATCGCGCGGTGCAGGATATTCGGCATGCGGTGCTGATGAACCGGGATCCTGGTGATATCGATTCAGACGAAGAGTACGAATATGACAAAGAGACCACAAGTGTTGTTGAAAAAGCCGACGATGCTAAACGTCAAGAAGATAATCGACGGGATTTGATGCGCCAGTTGCCTGAGGAGGATAAGAAGAAAATCCAAGAGCAGATTGACGTTTTCAAAGTTGTACAGCACAAATTCGAACGGGAAGTTGCCAAATGGGACGAAACTGGCAACGACATTGTTGTTCTGGCTAAATACATGTGCTGTATCATGTTGCAGATGACTGATTTTACGAGGTATTTTTTTTTGTCTCTTGTTGTCTTGTTTTAACGCTCTTAAACGAAAAGTCGACCATTTAAATAATAATAATTTGGTTGTTGTTGTTGGTGGTGGTGTTTGATTTTAATCTGCTGGTTTGTTTTGCAGAGGACGTGGCCCGTTGAAAAATACAATGGATGTGATCAACGCTGCTAAAAAAATTTCCGAAGCCGGATCCAAGTTGAATGCTTTGGCAACACGAATTGCAGATGAGGTAATTTTTCTTTCTTCCACTTGTTGCAAAACTTGATCTTGTATTTATTTTTCTTTTTCCACTTTTGTGAATGTCAGTGCGTGGAATCGGAAACAAAGAAAGATTTGCTCGCATACTTGCAACGCATTACCCTCTATTGTCACCAGTTGAACATCACTTCCAAGGTGAAAGCCGACGTTCAACAGGTCGGCAATGAGCTCATTGCGAGCGCTTTGGAATCGGCTACGTCGCTTATTCAGGCGGCCAAAAATCTGCTTAATGCGGTCGTGTTGACAGTAAAATCTGCCTACATTGCCAGTACCAAGGTATTTGTTTCGAGATGTTGGTTTTTTGTTTTTGTAATTAAAGGGATTTTTATTGGACTACGTCTACTGTATTACAGTATCCGTCGAAGAAGGCGAAAGAGTCTTCGTTGGTGGTTTGGAAAATGCGTACACCGAACAGAAAACCAATGGAACCTATGCGTCAAGATGTTTCTGCAAACCATCAGACCCACGGCGTGATACGCCGTGCTTCACAACGACGCGATTTGCAACCTGTTAAAATTTTATCACAATTTTCTTCCACTGGGACTGGTGATGTGTAAAAGTTGTTATAAATATGAAAGTAACATCATTTTTATGGCAATTGCAAGTTACGTTACAGTTGCAAATTACAAAGGTCCATAGTTCCATTTTTAACACATGTTTATTGTTATTAAGCTAGTTTCAAGAATTCGATTACCGCTGCTGCCTATATATAAATATGATATGTATGTATAAGGTATGTTATTCTATGCATATATTTTAAATAATCAAATTTGAAAATGTTTATACATTTGTTCATTTTGCAAATATCTATATTTTATCCAATATCATCTGTGCGTGAAAATGATACTTTCATATAATTAATTGTTGTTCCATTATCCAGATTTTCAGTTTTCAGAATAAAAATTATGGTTTTTATAAAAATAATTTTCAAACAATCTTGTCAATTTTACAAATGGGATTACTGATTTGAATCATTTTCTTCATTTTATTTCCATGTTGTTTATTATTAATGAACAAAATCATAATATAATAATTGATCGTGCCCTGAATGCATGCATGCATATGATGTTCATGCATGCTAAAGACATGGTTGAACACTGTGATCAATTCTGACTCGTTTTTCCAAGAGGCAGATGTTGAAAATGTTATACATTTTAAATGTATTTTTCATACATATTATTGCTTTTTACGACTGATTAATTTTCAATGTCAATTGATAATGATTCTGTTGCTTATTCGATTTCTACGAATGAAATTGCACTATCATCATAATAGTTAATAAAATTTCAATGTCAATTTTTATAAGTGGATTTTTCTCATACGGTCGAACGACCTTGTGAATAAGTTGTTCATGAAATTTATGCTCTGCTTGAAATAATAGATTATTGCAGAAATCAAACCTTTTTAATATAAAACGAAAATTGCATTTAAGTATATACGTACGTATGCTTTGATGCAATCTAAATCAGTACTGTTGCAGTTCATTTCAAATGAGAGTCTGATTGTTTTTATTTTTAGCTGCAAATTAGCGTAGAACACCGATTGCAGGCGGAAGCCTCAGAAGCAGCAGCTGCGCATTTTTTTTCCCTTGTAAATTAGCCTATTTCTTTCCGTGCATTCATTCAGTTGATAGGATTTTAATTTTCTCGAACGATGAACAAAGAGAATAATTATCATCGAGAAGATTTCCTCGCACGCGTATGTACGTGTGAAAAAATTTTTTTTTTCCAATGGTGTTAATTTTTTGAAACAGGTTAGTTTTTCTGCTTTTTACAGTGTGTGCTATTGTTATTGTAGAAAGTACAGTTACTTACAGTATATTGCAATGCAGGGTTTCAACTAGTTTACCAAAACTGCGGTAGGCCTGTTTAGTAAACAACACAAAGTGGTTCATCTACAATAGCTGCTGGCATTAGTTTTCTTTTTTTTTTGGAAAACAATACCCGTTGCATCTTGTAGCGTAGACAATGCTCGCATTCGAGCAAAGGGCATGGTAAGCATATTGTGTTATATTGTACTGTGTGTATGTGTATTTTACCAAAGAAACCTCTACCTTACTATAGAGGAGATTGTTTGTTGACAACAACGCGTATAAATTGGACAAAAAGTTTACTATTTTAATGATAAATTTTCAGATATTATTAATATAAATTGTTATACTTTTTTTCTCGAATGTGAAGTTGTAGTAATGTGCATATTGATTGAAAATGGCAAAGCGAAATTTCAATAGAAAAGTAATTTATTTGTTGAGAAGAAACGAATTTTGTTCCAATTGATTCATGCTTTCCTGTTGCCATCTGGACAGCCTTTTTACTAGATGTCAAAGTGCTTTCTGCCTCTGTCTCTCCAGAGATAACCGTCTTGTCAAGGCTGGTCAATTTTTGTGGCACTGGTTTTCACAAAGTGCCAATGGAGAACGTATGAAAATTGTCCGTCCTTTACAAGCGTATTTAAAACTGCGTGTGACAAAAAGCGTAACAACTGGGACAGTTTAAAATATTTTTCTAGACTGGATGAAATTTCAAACCCCTTGTTTGTAAGCATATTTTCATGGTGGAAAAAATTAAGAAGAAGAAGAAGAAGAAAAAATTTAAGATGAAGAACTTTCTGTTGAAATTGTTCACCTGAGAAAACAAGGAAAAATGGAATAATAATTAATGATAAATAATATTGTTGGTGGGTTAACGAACAAGGGTTGATTGTATGTATTGATCAATGAGAAAGAAAGAGCATGAGGGGGAAATTTTTGTTAATCATCGATTTCATTTATTTCCACTGATTATTCATTTCAGTATTTGAAATTTTGTGCGTCACGTTGTCAAAAAATATTCGGATATATTGATCTCATCTACTCCCACATGTACTACCAGGCATGGTCAACTTACCGAAGCGTTCAAATGAATCATCATCATCACACTGCTCTAGCAACAGTTTCCGCATTTTCTCACTACAAAATGATGTCACATTGAACAAAAACGAAACATTATTATATTATACGCAAAAGCTTAACACATGAAGCGGATTGTTTCCACATTATTTTTTTTCCTTTTGTAAAAATGTTTCCTAATACTCAGTAGAGAATAGAACAACGGTATGGTTTTTTTTCTGTTGTTAGTTGCATATTTTTTACGATGCGATCGATGATGGCTGATTGAATAGCGAACAGAATGAAAAGTTTCCAGATGAGCCTACAAAACTGACACGCGTACTCCTTGTTGGACATGTGAAAAGCGTTCGCTTTACACGAGCATATTCTCTTTTTCTCTCTCCTCTTCTGATCAAATCTATTCCACCATGGGACCATTTAATGTCGCTGAAGCTGTTGTTTTCCAAACTGGTTTCAACAATTCTGCTTCTATTGCTTGGAAGTGTTCAAAAATTGGATCCAAATTTTGTCAAACTTTCATCATCACCATCTGAAGAGGCTTCTTTACATTAATACACAGCTTGTCGTCTGTTTTGGCAGTTCAAAGCAGGACATCATCAATATCATCATCATCATCATCCATTATTGAAAGTATGAAAAAACTGTTTGGTAAGTGAACTTTGATTTTTTTTTGTCTTTTTAAAAATTCACTTGCTTTCAATTTTCCCTTTTTACATATTTAAATCTTTTCTTGTTCTCACAAGATAATATTGTTGGGTATATTGTAAAAAGTATAACACTAATCAAAATCTTCTGTTCAAATTATAATTAATCCACAAGAACACTATCTGTACCAGTCGATTGATTCATTTGTTTTCATCTGAATAATTCCAATTGTCGATTTGAATTCAAATTTCTATTCAATATAAAAAAGAGAAATAGTAACTTATTCCTTGTTCAACTGTTGTTGAAATATATACAAATGAAGCATTTGGGGGAAAAAAACATACATTAACAATGATCAATTATTTTAAATCTGTAAAGTGTAGATCAATGGTTTTTCTTTGTTTTGTCTTCATCTCGTAATTGTTCCCCGAACAGTAGAGTTGAATGAAATGAAAAATTTGCATTAAAAGATATTTTCTTTTCTGTTTTCAAAAGAAAAAAAATGCTAACAAAAAGCACTCAGTATACAAATAATGAACAGATGCTTGCCGTTGACAAGTGTTCAATTCTTTATCATCAAAGCCGCCGAACTTTGTTGCAAGTCGACTTGGCGCGTTGGATCAAAGCTGCTTTCTCAAGCTTGAAGCAAATAATTGAAAAGCAGACAATTAATTTTGTCTTTGCATCTTTTATGCATTATACATACATATATATATATATATATATATATATATATATATATATATGTTGTGTGTGTGTTTGATCAAGTTGTGAACTGTCTGGCGGCACATTTTTAGCAGCTTGTTCTGTTAACCTTGACAAACTTGCTCGCCAATATAAAAGCAGCAGCTTCATTCATTAGGTAAATTCAGTGGAAATTACCAATCGACAAGAAATTCTACGACCAGGCTTTTTTCTTTGTCTTCTTTTTGTAATAGCAGATATGACCCGACCCTTGTTTGATATTATCCTTTACCGCCACTGACTACTTGAAAAGCGAATGATTATTCAATAGGGCGGATATTGACACAGCCTCATTTTATCTGTCAAAATTGTTGTTTTGAAGAAACCGAAGCAGGAAGAGGGATTAATGTATCCGGCGGCATGTGATTTGTCATCTCTGTTGGATACAGGGAAGGGGGGGGGGGGGGAGAAGGCTGATTGTTGGTTGCGTTCAATTCGGTTCGGTTTTTCTTTGCCAGTGAGAAAAAGCCGCTTCCTGTTTGCGACCTTTTGCCACTTTGGTCAGTGAAAATATCTATCCCACTTCAAGTAAGCTCTCGTTGATCAGAAATATTTTATTTATCCAATGAATACTACGTACGTGTTGAAAACTTTGACCTGTTTGACTGGCTAGCTAGCTAGCTAGCTGCATCTACATCCAATCCACTTGTTTTTATTGACACGCAATACAGCACAATATAATATCACAGAGACTGATTCATCCACATTTTGTTATTTGCACTTGTAGCTGTTGTTGGTGTTGCTCGTGTTCATTTAGTTTGTTTCATGTTTTTTTCCCCCTATTTCATCACATCGTTTGTATTTTTATTTCCTCGTTTACAGTTCATCTGTGATATAACGAAATTCCATACTGTAGAATTTTGTATTTCAATAAGATGTGTCGAACGTCAGCCCACTTCTCCCACATCTAGACAGTGTGTATTATTATTTTCAAACGATAAAAAAACTGTCTTCAACATGTGCAATAATGTTTCAAGTAAGTTATAAGCTATTGAACATCAAGAAAATATATGTTTTTTCTTTTATTACTTTTTATGCTGTTGCGTAAAAAAAAGTTTAAAATTTTTACGTTTAATGTTTCATTTTTGTTTGATAAAGTATACGATCGAATTTAAATATTTGGTTTAATTGTCAATTGTCAAAACTTTTCAATTAGTATCTGTTTTGATTTTTTGCAATTTTAAATGCGTGTAATTTATCTGATAAGGCGGTTGTGAAAATGTTCCGACTTTGATAAGATCAATTCAACAAATTGCATGTCACATCTGCTTCTTTCCTTTGATCTGTATTCAATTAAATTATTTTCCATTTAACATGTTTATTTCACCGCTCTGAACAAATCCATCTTATTATAATTTTTAGAAAAACGTATATGAAATAGAAATACGGTATTTTTTTTTGAACAAGTCTTTCAAGTTTCTTGAAAAACAATACTAAATAATTAAGAGTACAATCAATAATGGTGCTTTCCAATGAACCTATCAAAACTGAATGTCAAGTATTTTCATTCTTGGCCTTCCCCCCTCCCTCGACAAAAAAACAGAAAATAAGAAATAAAGCCGATTTTCTAAAGCAGGCCAGTATGTTTCAGTTTCGTTAACAGCTAATTTTCTGCGTGGCTGCTTTTCACTTTTGTGTATGCTTTCAGCATTCCGCGTGCCCTTGACTTTTTATTTTTGTTCAGCGGTCATTTTTGCTGCTTTTGTGCTCTGGTTCCAACGCCGGTGGGTGCGGGTCAACTAATCGAACCATCTCCATTATTACATATATATATATATATATATATATATTGTTGTCCATTTGGCAAATGGGGTGTGTATGAGGTGTTTTCATTTTTCGAGGCATGCTTTGGAAAAATTCTTTTTTCCAACTCAGCATTGTTATATTTTTTTATTTTGTTCAAAGCCCGTCGATTTGAGAAAAGAAGAAACACGCGCACACATGAAAATAAGCAGTGAGAATTTTTAAATTGTTGCTTTTGAAAGTTGTAGTTTTAATAAATCTGATGCTATAATAATCAACCACCTGTTGTGAATGAGTTTAAACAAACCATGATCGACACGAAATAGGGGAGTGGGGAGGGGATATGCGGAGATTAACCCTGCGGGAGGAATTAGTCCCGGACACAGAAAAATCGCTTACATCTTTCCCTGGTGTGAAATAGGGTTTGCTGCGTGTAGATCAAGATTAGTGTGATTTGTGCCATCGAAACAGCTTGTCGACATGTTTTCAAGCATGTGCCATTTATATTGTTCGTAAACACGACTCGTTGTTCGCTATGATCGTTAAAGCCATCTGGTTGGCGCGTCTAATCGAGAACCCAGCTAGCTAGCTTTTGACCATCATCCCCAAGATGAAGCTTGCAAAAGGCTGCCATGCTTTGCGCGCGCTTGGTGTTTTTGCAATTTCTTGCGAAATTTATCATCCGCTAAAAACTGCATTTCTTTTTTTTCTTGTTTCTGTTTTGGCTGCAAGTAGATTTGAGATTAATTGCACTATGCTTGATTAGATTTTTCAAATGCAGATTCAGTTAAAAATGGTGTCAGTTGTTCTCTAACTCTTTCTCTCTGTCTGTCTGTCTGTCTGTCTGTCTGTCTGTTTGTCTAACCAGTTGGATAAATTCAATTGATATACATACACACACACACACACACATATATATATATATATATATATATACGCTTTAACATTAAACTTTCAATTTTTGTTCAATACACCAACTTGGTGCCTTGCAGCGTCAAAGTACGCACTATTTACAATGGTTGAAAATTGTTTTCAAATACGTACGTTTATTATTACTATCATTATTATTATTATGCATTGTTATTTCTTTGACACACCCACTTTTTCATTATTGAAAAGTTGACCTTTGCTTTCTGAACGTTTCTTCCACCTTCTTGCAAAATGTTTGCATTCGTCGTGCAATTGATTAACTTCTCTTAACAAGCAACCTGTGAGAAATACGTTGCTTTATTTTGCATTTTAATTTTATTTTTTGAACATCCTACGTAATTTGAATATTTTTTTTATTTGTAAATATTGACCAGAGAAAAGGAAAAATATTCATCAGAGAAGTCGGTTGGTTAGTTAGCTAGTTGGTAGGACTGTGTGTGTTGCGTTGGTGCTAATTTCTCCTTTGGCATTTTAGTCAATTTTGGCATGCAAATTTCAGTTTATGAATAATGTCCTACGTAAGTAGCTTGACTTGCATTTCATGCAAAATTAAGTAAGAAAAAAAAGAAAAGCATTTTGTTGTTGTTACATTTTATTCCAAATGAGAGTTTTGTACAGTTTGTTTCAAAAAAATAAAAACAAAATTTACAATTAAAAAATGCAGATTTTATCCACCCTTGATGTATTATTGTATATAAGAATTCATGATGCTTTTTCACATTATTTTTATTTTTTTGTTTTGCTTTAATAAATTCAATTCAGTATTCAGTAAAAATTTTGTGCTACAAATAAAAAGTAACATTTTGAAAATCAAATTTACAACTTTTATTTTCAAAAGCGATTAAAAGCATTCCTTCTTTTGCTTTTCTTCTCGAGTGCAATTGAATTAACGCTTCATTTGATCCACTTTATATTATATTAGGATAGCTTTGATGATTATTACAGAAAGTTGTGAAATAATAAATCTTCTTTAAATTACGTCATAAAATGAAAGCTTTTTCATGTTAGTCAGCTTGATCGCTATTGCTGTTCATTTGCTGCTGCTGCTGCTGCTGCTGCTGCTGCTGCTGATCAGTTTGCCAAGTTGGTTTTGTTATTATTATTATTATTATTAGCAGGTGGCTTTCTCTACAAGCTCCATATCTCAACCAACAGGCGCATCTGTGTTTCAGCGTTTGGACTTTTCTTCAATTTAGGCAAATAAATTTGAAACTTTTCCTCCAAATGTCAGTAAGTTATTTGAATAAATTTGCAAATATTGCAATACTGTAACAATACCACTTTTATTATTCAACAAAGTTTTTTAGTACACGAAAATCTCAGTCTAAAAAAAAAATTTTTTTTTAATCTTGTTAACAGCTTTGTTGGCAATAAGTTAGCATTATTATTATTATTATTATTTGATGAGCAACTGTTGTTGGGTAGTGAGGAAAATGGCTTAAATTTACTGCACTTGGAAAAAAACATTTATTCTTCCACTGTTGCTAATGTGCATCGTGTGGTTCAAGCATGTGTTGTTACTTGCTTTTGAGCGTTTCCTCTCGCATCTTGTTCACTCTTATCGTTACAGTAGATCATTTATGAAAGCTGATAAGCAGAATGTTAAACACGCCTTTGTTTACTTTTAGCTTTGCAATTTTTCTTTCTTCTGCTGAGCTGAGCTGTGTGCAGTTTGTTGTTAGATTAATAATCATGCTTTTCTAGCAAAGCATGCGTTGAAATAATTCGTAAACACCAGGGTGTTTTTTTAATGAACAATACTTTAATATTTTTTATTGCACCAAAAACCTTTGCTAGTGTAATCTGGATAAATAATTGAAGTCAAGGATTTGATTTATTTCCTCGCGCAAAATTGTCCGGTTTACACACAATACTTTAATGTAGTATATAGTGACGACTGCTTTGCGTGTAGTTTCTTTTTTCTATTTTCTGTCATTTCCATCTTATCAATTTGTTAACTTGATCGATATTTGTTGGCTTTGATTGTTGTTCACTTTCATTTTTTGTTCACCACATACAACCCACACACTGTATTTGGACATGATCTTCTCATTTGCATCATTTGCACGTCAACATCTTATTCATATCTGTTTAGGCCACTTTAAACGGTTTGTGTAATTCATTTTTCCTTGTGCTTTTGTCGTCAAATCAAACACCATTTGAGTTTTTGTTTTTTCTTGTAGTTTGAAAAGATCCAGATTAATGCTTGAATAATTTGTCTAATCACAGAATTTCACTGAAGACTGGAAACAAAGCCAATATTTTGCATATTTCAGTTGAGTTTGCCTGAATTTTGTATACAGAAAGATCGTTGATGTGTGTATGCCAGTTTACGGTGCATCGATTGATTAAATTTGGGTATAATTGAGAAACAACGACAATTACCAGCCAGGTAGTATTATTGATTTTGCATGGTCTATATTTTTTCCTGTAGGAAACGCCACGGGCTTTATGATGAAAATCCATTAGCGCCAGCGCAGAAGACAGATTGGTGAATTGACCAATGACGCTTTTTTATCTATACCAACAGGGGGATAAATGCAGGTCACGCCAAGCCATTCTGCATTCGCTTCGTTCCACCTGCTTGACCAAGAAAACGACACTCTCTATCCATTAATTAAAACAACTCTAACAATCAGAGGGATTGTTTAAGATTCGTTTTCTCTACTACTACTACTACTACTACTATGACTACTACTACTACTACTACTACTACTACTACTACTACTACTACTATTTCTGATACACTTCAGTTTTATCGTATTTTCGCTTTTCTTTATCAGTCAACCCCATCAGGTGGAATACGCTCATTTTAAATATGCGAATTCTCCAAGATGCCCTCGAGAGCTTCACCATGAGTTTGCCAAAGGACCTGCCCCAATGTGACGTGTTGTTAAAGGGCACCCAAACAAATGTCTTG
>NW_003526945.1:584274-585019 GCF_000181795.1 Trichinella spiralis | reverse complement strand
TATAATTACATTTTAGATGCAGATTTTTTCTCAGTGGTTTTTTTTCTTTTTTTATTAATGCACTTAATTATTAGTTTAAAAATATGAATATCCTATATATATATATATATATATATAGGATTCATAGACTGACATTATTCATTCTATCTCTATGAGCTTGGTTAATTTTATCTGAAATTAACGAAAACTTGAACAATGATGATGATGATGATGATGATCAGGTAAACCAATTTTATTGAAAGAAATTGTGAAAGTAATTTACCTATTACAGTTTCTTAGTAGCAGTGATGATTAAAAATTGTATGTAAATTGTATGCATGCGTGAGAAGGTATTCTGAGTTTTACATTGCCTCCCATGTTGCTCCTTCTATGGCAGATGAAAGTTGGTTTTTGGGGACATTTTTCTTAAAAATTTGGCTTATTTACCAGGGGGGGGAAACGGGAAGGGGAATAACAGTTTGGAAATAAAAAAAGCGGGGGAAAAAGTTTTTTTCTATTATTAATCAATTTTAACCTGTTTCCAAAAAGTCCAACAGAATTTCAGTGTAGTGTGGGGTTGTTTGCCCGCGAAAAAAAACGAACGCCGATTGTATCCTTCTAAAATGCTACGGTAGATGATGGAATAAAATAGTATATTTGTAACATGCATTCAAAAGAGAGAGAAGAGTGAGAGAGGGAGAGGGTGAATAAATAAACATTTGTTGTTATAAAAAGATCTGTGGCAATTATACTCTATATATATATG
>NW_003526945.1:548105-584264 GCF_000181795.1 Trichinella spiralis | reverse complement strand
GTGCATTTTCATTTGTTAGCTTTGTTATCTTTTGTTGTTACTGTTATTGTTGTCAGGTAGTATATTAATTAGAAGCACTCCGCATTGGACAATAGTATACAATTGTATTATTGTAAAGGAAAATATTGTTTTAATCAATTATTTATTTCTTTATTTATTGTCTTTGGTGGTCTTCTGTTCATCACCATTCTCAGTATGCGTTGGTTAACAATTCCGGGTGCTATTATTACTACTACTACTACTACTACTACTACTACTACTACTACTACTACTATTTCTGGTACAATTTTGGTATAGCGTAGCACCGTTTTTCGTTATCAGTCAATTAGCATCAGTTTGAATTAAGCTTATTTAAATATGCAAATATTCAAAGCTGCCTCGAGGCATCATCATGATTTGAGAATGGAGCTGGTCAATGTTCGATTTTGCAAAAGGCGCCAATCAATGCTTTTTCAATATTTTCATTTTTATAATGATAATTATTAGGAGAGATTATATTATTATTATTATTTTTTTTTCTTTGATTTTTGAAGTAGGAAGAACATTTCGTTACAGTTAAATTTGTCATGTGTGTATTTTTGAGAAAGATAACCTCTTCTCTTGAGAGTTTTAGATTTTATTTGCTAGACCCACACACACACACACACACACGATTTCTAGTGTCATAAATTGGCCTGCACGAAAATGCAGTATCGTGATTTGACATTTGTTGCGCCGATTAGATTTTAGCCAATTGAAAACTTGTAGAATGGATAAACTAGGAGTACTGGTGGAGGCAGGGGTTGTTGATAGACATTGGAAAACATCGCTGGAGGACCGTCTGCTTGTCACTTTAAGCGCCCATTATAGATAATGATCTGAAAACTGTTACAGCGTTTAGTAGCCGTTTTGCCATTTCCATGTGTACTTGGTCAACATCCGGAACTATGGTCGAATAAATAAGAAGTTTTCCGTGTACGTTAAACTGTTGTTCAATAGCAACCACACTCAAGAGTTAGCATTTAATAGGAGGTATGTGATTGTCAAACAGAATGCAGCATATTGCGTGTTATTATTATTATTTTCGGTGAAATTTATTTATAATCGCAAAGATAAAAGTAGTCATAAATTTTGACGAGATATTTGTTGGAAAATGTCGTTATTTTATAGTTGCGTTTCTTTCAATGATGTAGCTTCGGTTGGAACAGCGGCTTTGATGAAGGCAAGATCAGTGAGTGAGCATTAGCGCGAAAAGGAAAACATTGATTTTGTTTCCGCTGAATTGCATCGCTGTCTTAATAATGTAATGTCATCTTTCTTCACAATTGTGTCGTTAACGACGATTTGGGAATATTGATTTCAAATTCTGATTTTTGCATACATCACTTTAGCTAGCAATGGTAGTTTGGTTTCTGAAACTGAAGCGTCGTTTAACAAAACGCGGGTGTATTTTATCATTTATTCAATTCTTTTAAATTTGCATCATTGATCTTAATCTGTTTCTGATCATAATCTTTATGTGTTGCTTAATGTCAGCTAAAAACAACTTTGGTTGGCAGGTAGTTTGTTTAATAATTTACTAGTTGAAATAATTACGCTAACATTAGAAAAATATTCTGCTATAAAACTCTCTATTCTCTCTTCTACTATAGCGTTTGTTGTCTTTCTCTACTTAGCTGAAGAAGCAAAAGAAAAAGAAGAAGAAGAAGAAATATCAGGCGGTGGTGAATCAGTCATTGTGTTTATAGTGTGTAAGTCAGCTATTTATTTTGCTTAAACACCTTTATATTTGTTAAAAGACTTGTCATTATTGACTGAAGATAAAATGAATATACAATTATGCTTTTTAAGAAGAACAGACAATTGTGTTGTTATGTTTTTTTCTTCAAATAATTTTCATAGTCAAATAGTATAATAGTTTTACATTCGTCCTTCTATTTTTTTTGTTTTTTGATTATGATTTTTACACTTTTTTGAGATCTTAAAATCATACTATTATTATTTATTATCGCTTACATTCAGCAGTATAATTACATTTTAGATGCAGATTTTTTCTCAGTGGTTTTTTTTCTTTTTTTATTAATGTACTTAATTATTAGTTTAAAAATATGAATATCCTATATATATATATATATATATATAGGATTCATAGACTGAGATTATTCATTCAATCTCTATGAGCTTGGTTAATTTTATCAAAAATTAACGAAAACTTGAACAATGATGATGATGATGATGATGATCAGGTAAACCAATTTTATTGAAAGAAATTGTGAAAGTAATTTACCTATTACAGTTTCAAAAGTAGCAGTGATGATTAAAAATTGTATGTAACATTGTATGCATGCGTGAGAAGGTATTCTGAGTTTTACATTGCCTCCCATTTGCTCCTTCTATGCAGTTGAAAGTTGTTTTTGGGACATTTTCTTAAAATTGCATATTAGCAAGGTGTGAGACAGGTAGGTGATAACAGTTTGAAATAAAAAAAGCGGTGAAAAAGTTTTTTCTATTATTATCAATTTTAGCTGTTTCAAATAGTCAACAGAATTTCAGTGTAGTGTGTGTTGTTTGCACGCGAAAGAAGCGAACGCGATTGTATCATCTAAAATGCTACGGTAGATGATGAATAAATAGTATATTTGTAACATGCATTCAAAAGAGAGAGAGAGTGAGAGAGGGAGAGGGTGAATAATAAAACATTGTAGTATAAAAAGATCTAGTGCAATATACATATATATATATGTGTGTGTGTGTGTGTGTGTGTGTATGTGCGCTACATTTTAACTTGGGATAATATTTGAAAAGTTGTAATAAAAGAATAAAATGAGCTTTTGTTTTTTGTTTTTTTTTATTGGCCAGTATTATTTTATTATTCTTCAGGTTATTTTTGAAGAACAAATGATTAGTGTCAGTGTTTTGTGCCAATTTCGACCAGCAGTCTGGAAGTGTGTAGTCGTATTGCTGCCGCTATCTATATCTTGCAGCGATTTTCAGGCAGGCATAAATGAACGAAGTTGCTGGTGTCTGTCCTCGATGGGAACTGGATCGACGGGCCGTATCTCCAAACTGTCTGTCCCATTACTAAAAAGTATCGACCTTGGGGTCAGAGCGATTGACAAGATGGTGAAAGGAGAAGAGAAAGAAAAAGACACACATAAAAAGAACGATGGTATATTGCGATGGACACTTTGCCGACGACTATTGGCTAATGTGTGTGGGTTGCAGCTGCGGCGGCCGGGCTTTGATCTTTTTCCATTTTGTTCAAAGTGCTCATCGTTGAGCTTATTCGGAATTGTTTGAGCGCCACTTGAAAAAGAGTTTAACATCCGCAGCTGGCACCCTCGGGTTAAGCTTATGAGATTATGTACGAGTGCAGCATACTTGGTTTTTTGATATGTCCTCTCTTTACCCAGAGAGAGAGGGAGAGAGAGGACTACAACTCTGCTCTGTGGTGGACGGACGGCAGCATTTTTACACTGGTCAATTGCAATTGCTCAGCGCATCTGGCGGCGACCTCAACTCTTGACCAGTGCACGCTGATTTTTTGTCTTCTCTCTCTCTCGTCTACCTGTTGCCTCCGTTGGTCAGTTGTAAGCATTGAAGAAGCTTTTTTTGCTTTTCAGTATTTCATCGCTATATTGATTGATTGATTGATTGATTGACTGATTATTGCTTTTTATTTCCGGTTTAAGAGGTGTGGCATGGAATTATGGTGGAAAATATTACACGCAGGTGTTGTTCATTTGAGCTATACTGAAAACAACACATATATACACACACATTATATACACATATATATCGATTTATGTTTGTGTCTGTGTGTGTGTGTGTGTGTGTGTATACGATGTGATTTTGTTGTAGTAAGCTGGTTAGTTTGGTCAACTATTGGAAATCTAGCCGGCATCAGTGATCATCATCCTATGCGTGTGTGTGTGTTTGATGGACTATTGGCTTAAAACTTGCGACTTGACCCGACTCTGGGTCATGCTTGGCGTTGACAGTTTTTTCGGCCTATATATCTTGGCCCGCTTGCTGTTTAGCCTTCAGTGCAATTTCTCGGCCACTCGGCTTGGTCAGTTGGTGTGTTGACCCGTGGCCATGTGACCGGCTTGAATGAACCGAAGCTGAACTTTTTTTTCCACTTTTCCCTGTTTGTTTCTTTTTCGTGTTCTTCTTCAAATGTCTGTATTTCTCGCCCGCCCGCTTGCGCGCGTCACCAAAAGTGTCTCCATGTATCTCTCCCCCCTCTCTTTCTCTCTCTGTTGGTGATTATGTTGATTTTTTGCGGTCACCAAATAGACGACGACACTGTTTCTCTTTGACCACTTGAGAGAGAGATCGAGAGGGAGGGAGGGAGGGAGGGAGGGAGAGGGAGAAGGGGAGAGAAGTTGAGTTCGGTTTCTTCTAAAATCATATTTACTCTTTTTTAGAATATCCATTTCAGTTTTATACGTCGATCACGATCAGTCAGTTGTCAGCCAGTCAAACGGCCAGTGCAGAGTGATCCAAAGCTGTGCATTATTTGAAAACGAACCATGTACCGTAAATTTGAATATTATTATTGGATTACAATCACAGTGATGTTCACTGTTGTGTACACTTGGCCAACGGCTTCCAAGACGCCAATAAATGGAGGTGAAGAGTTGATAAATTTATATAATTTTTTGTGCAAAGAATTATTATATTTGTATCAATGCGGCTTTATCGTTTTTAGTCAACGTTGGACGCACGCTTTACCCGACTGCTGTGAGATCCGGTTTTAATTTTTTGAAGCTCTTATCTCAAGATAATCGTACAATTGTTGTTGGAACAAAGTAAGTTTTGCAATTGTGAAAACTTATCGCTTATTATTCACGCTCCAACGATGCGTCAGACTGTTCTTGCTGGCAGTTGCATCGATCATTTTCTGCTTGACTGTACTGATGCTATCGGAGCGTCATATTTATTTTTTCTATTCTGTCTGTATTTTTTAATTCTAATTCCTTTTGTTTTTATAGGAACGCTATGCTCAGTGTCAGCTTGTCAACGCTGTCCGTTGTTAAGGTATATAATAACTAACTTTTTTTTCTAATACTTAACCAACAGGAGAGACTGCTGAGGAGTTTGTTTACGGTTTGAGTTTGGGGCAGCTGACGCGTCCGGCGCCTGGAAAACTATAGACAACTGACCCAGCATTAGGCAGATGCTCAGCTTTGGCGCCAAGCATCTGCCGATCTCGTATTAATGGATTACTACTGCAACAGTTGTCCTCGTTTGGTTGGCTAAGCTGAGTGCTTGTAATTTCAGTAGCTTGTCCTCCCGGTCAGATAACACACCGCCTTCTTCTAATTTCAGATACTTAATCTTTTAGCCAAAATAGAATTCCCCCGCATCACCTGTCCTTGGTTATAAATCATAATTTAAAATTTTTACAACCGCTCTTTACCAAATTTGGGACAGGGTGAACACAACTGGTTGACAGTTGATTTGATTTTTTTTACCACTGCCTAGCTGTCAATTGTAATAATAAAAGATTAGATGAACACTGAGCAGCTGAAAGTTGTTCAAGCAAACAGCTGTCGTGAATTTTAGCCTGTACACAATATATATATATATATATATACTTTTTTTGAATTTTATTTTAAACAGTAATTTAATTGTATATAGGAAATGTGGACAAGTCCCAGCTGCTTGGGTAAAATATAAATCTTTGCAAAGTTGACAATTTGTATTGTATTTTAGACGCTTGAATGGCCACCGACGGCAGACGATGTGGACTTGTGTTTGATGAAAGGCAAAACTCAGGTTTTGTTACAAAATTTAATGAATTCTGCATGTATGAATGCATGAAAGAAAAAAAAATAGAGCACGAGATAGATAGTTTTTATTTTTTTATTTTTGGAGAGCTGTATTTTCGCACGAGCTTATTGAATTGCACTCAGGTGTTGGCGCACGGCTGGGCATTTGTTCGAGAAAGGCCGACATGCACTGCTACTACTATACTGCTGCTAGCACTATACCACTACTACTGCTACTACTCTTTTTTGGGCTGTCTCCTGACTTGCTTTTGTTTCTTTATTGGCTATTAAGCCGACCATTGAACAGTGCACCCTCGACTGTTCTGACCTTCTCTTAACCCAATTTTTTTCTCACCTCATCCCATTACAATACCGCGTTGGAACGCCATAATGGCGTTGGTCGTTGCAGTTGGCTTTGGATATGAAACGGCTCGCCAAGCGCGTGACCTTCGCCTTGCGTGGGTGCCTTCTGCCATAGTATGTCAGAAGGAACCGTCCATAGAAATTTGAAGAGCATTTTTTGCAGACAAAGAAATCCTGCACGACCCCTGACTGCTCTTAGCATGAATCCACATGATGATGATGATGATGATGATGGTCAACCGTATGGTTGATGGCCGTTTTCTATTATTATATTTTTTTACAGGATGATTGTCATAATTTTATACAAATGATGTTCAAGCAACCTGACAACCGAATGATAATTTGTGGTACCAACGCGTTTAAACCTCTCTGTCGTCAGTATCAATTAACTTCTGTACGTTTGTCAATATTTTAGATTTTTAATTTTGCATATTTTAACAAAGTACATTTTTTGCTTTATTTTGTAGACAAATGATTATCAGATAGTGCGTGAATTTTCCGGTGTAGCTATTTCACCATACGATCCGAGGCAAAATGGAACCGCTTTGTACGTACCAGAAACTGACGAAATTTACACGGCGACATTTGCCGACTTTTCTGGTTCTTTGCCGCTGATTTACCGTAAACCATTGTCTGGTCCTACGGCTGAATTGCGTACAAAACGATACGATATGAAATTTTTGAGTGGTAATAATGGCAAATTCATTTGTCCAACAGAAATATTATAAATAAATGTTTGTTTTACTTTTCTTAATTATAAAAATATTCAAGATCCACACTTTGTTTCATCCTTGGACGATGGCGATAGTATTTATTTTTGGTTCCGCGAAGCGGCAGCTGAATATAACAACTGTGGAACGGCTGTGTTCAGCAGAATTGCCAGAGTTTGCAAGTCGGATCAGGGTGATCACAAACCTGACGCAGACACTTGGACCACTTATATCAAAGCTCGACTGAATTGTTCCTTGTCAGGCCATGTACCGTTCTACTTTAATGAAATTGGTAAATTTGATTGGCATATTTTTGCAAAAATTTATTCATATTCATATTATTATTATTATTTATCCTATACGTTGATTACTCAATAGGAAAATTTTCTCCGACGGCTGGTATATTCTTACGTTGAGGAATTGAATTGGTCTAGTTGTTGTTTGCTTAACTGTGATCGCTACTATGACTAGGGCTTAGGGTGTGTTTGCATTGTGCGATTTGCATAATACTACTACTATTACTAGTTTTCTGTTCAAGTGTTTTGCAATAGATACGCTTAACTGACTGATAGTGAATACAAATTTATAATCTTGAAACTTTATTCTGAAAAGCACACAGCGCAGTTTGATCGATTATTTATTTTATAAGCTGAAGTTAAGCATTAGTTGCAAGTTTTTAATGAAAACAAAAGTACTGTGAAAGTAGAGTACATTTTAAAAGTCAGCTCACCACAGTTGTTTGCAATTGCTGGTGCATCAGCCAAGAGGCAACAGTTTTTTGTTCTGTTGGCTTCAAAACATGACGCCATGTGCTATATGATGATGAGATTAAGCAGAAGCTGTTCGTCTGTGTGCTTAAAATTAACATCGGTCCGGTCATTTGTTCGTTCAGTTCAGCGTGCAAAACCCATAGTGCAATTATATAAATTCTATTACTAATTTGCAAATCTATTTCTCAACTTTTCTCAAATAGCTGACTAGTTGATTTATGGACATTTATTTTCATGCCCTATTCACTTCGTTGGAGGTTTTATTTTTTTCAATTTTAGCTGCAACAAGCAATTTGGTAATCACCGAACGGAATGGAAAAAAGACGGAATTAATTTATGCCATTTTCAACACACCATCTACAGCTCTGCGAGCTTCGGCTATTTGTGCCTTCAGCATGGAAGATGTGCGTTATATTTTCAACAACGGTCCATTCAAAGTCCAAAAGAGTCCATCTTCGCTGTGGTTGCCCGTATACAAATCAAACTTGCCCAATCCTAGACCTGGCGATGTATAAATTTATGCATTTTTCTTCTTCTGTATTGTTAATATTCGCTTGTGCATATTTTTGTTGTAGTGTCAAGCCAATTCAAAAACCCTCGGAGAACGTGCGGTTAATTTTGTTCGCATGCACAGTTTGCTGAGCGACGCCGTACCAAATTACTTTGAACAACCATTAGTAGTGGATACATCTTTAGGGTAAGCTGACCTTGGCCTGAAGTGTTTGTGAAAATTCGAACTCGTAAACATATTTTGGTCATTTTTTCCAAAGCTACAAAAAACATATAATAATTTACTTTTATAGTAGTAGTAGTAGTAGTGTAGTAGCAGTAGATCTTTTTTTGCCTGGATAAAATTTGCCGTATTTTTGCAGATATAAGTTTACTGCGCTTGCTGTTGATGTTGTCCAATCAGTCAGCGGTTTTCCGTACAATGTGCTGTTTGTGGGAACAAACGACGGTCGGGTGCTGAAATACGTGAATGTTGCACAAGATACAAAAGTGAAATCTGTTTTGATTGAAACTGTTCATTATTTTGCCGACCAACTTCCAATCTTGGACATCCGTCTGGTGCATTCTGACGAAGCGAATCGAAAAACGGTGTCACTTTTGATATCTACTAATGATCAGTTGAAATTGGTTCCTGCACATTATTGTGCCAATAAGACCAGCTGTAGAACATGCACCCAATTGCAAGATCCATATTGCGCGTGGGATCTAATTCATAATCAGTGTGTGAGCACTGTCAGTGGGTAAGTTTTTTTTCTGGTGTTGTTGTTGTTGGAATAGTAGTAGTAATAGTTGCTTTTCTTTTTTTTTTCTCTCTTCCATGCTTCTGACCTGACCTTTGGCCATGACCCTCATAGATTGTATTTTTTTTAAAAATAAATCTCTGAGAAATTGTTTTTTATATGAGAAAATTCTAGACATCATTTGAAAGTTGAAATCTTTATAATATGATAAGTTTTTTCAGGAATTGGTCGGAAAGCGATTTTGCACAAAGTGTTTCTTCAGGTCAATCTCCGTTGTGCATGGACAGTAATGGGATTTTAGCATTATTTTTCCAACTTTATGTAAATATTATATATATCTAATTAATGTAATTGATCTTTTTTAGCGTCTTCAGAAGAAGGATTTTATACGAACGGTAAATCTTCAGATTTTGTATTTGTTGTTTGTTCACGGCAGCACTTGTGATGGACCAAATTGAGCATACAATTTGTTTTAGATTTCAATTCCGCATATCCGTTGGTGGAATCAAGGCCAATTTATACAGCCGAGTATTTGGTAATTGCGGTTGTGGTCACGTTGACTGTAGCATCCGCAGTGTCATTTTTGCTTGGCTATCGGTTTGCTCGTTGGAAAATTCCATTTGAAGCGGTGCCGAGCTATGACTCACCGTTGAGAAAAACGTTGAACAGTCGAACTGATCACAGCGAAGCTTACATGTCGCATTTGACTGTTGGCAAGCTGAACGAAGCCGGCATGACGATGACTTATCCGGACAGACGAAGTGAAAAAGATCTGCTTACTGTGAAAAATGGAACATTGCCGCGTGATTACAAAACAAAAAAAGTATACCTGTAATACCGGATGTTCGTTGAGTTTATATTGCAACAGCAGCACTTCATATCTTCCATTTCGCTCGTCTACTTTACCAATTCTGTTAATTCTCTTCTGCTGCCTTGTTAGAAGTGAAAAGCGATTTTTCTACTTTCTGACTGGTGAATGTGTGGATAGTAGTTCTTTGTGAGTTTTGGCGACAGCAAAATTGTTCGTTCGTTCGTTTGTCCGTCGTCATCACTCTCACAATGATCTCTTTACCGGTTAAAAAAATTTTTTTCCTTCTCTTTGCTTTCTTTATCGTTGCTCTTTGTTCTCGAATCAAGCCTGACCTTATCTCGAGTCCAGCATAATTGAAATTTCCAAAATGAAGATCTTCATCCAACAACAACGACAACAAAATTTCTGTTATGCGTGATTTTCCATCTTGTGGCTTTCATACTAAAGCTGACGTTCTCTTGGCTTCCACGTGTTTTTTCTATCCATATTCCATTCATCCAATCTTTCCAATTGTTTTCTCATTTATTCATTATTCTGCTTCAGTTTGTTTGTGTGCAACAATGATATTGTTTTTCTTTTGTTTTCTGTTCAATAAAAATAAGTTATGATGAGCATGCATCTTCACTTCAATCGGAAAATCTACATCTTTAATTGAAAAAATTATCGAGTGCGATCGATATATACATATATATATAAGTAATATACCTTTTTTTGAACTGATAAATAATACTTGTGCGTTGTGAATTTTGTAAGTGAAAAAATTTCATCTTTATTCTCTGGCATAACAGAGCAGCATCTTGTTGTTTTGGAGATTAAATGAAAAAAAACAAAGAAGCAAGCAATGATGCGTATGTAGTTCTGGATGTTGAAAAATCTTATTGGGGCAAGTATGGAAATGCGTGACTGAACGATTTGGCCCTCTGACGATGTGCAAACTGAGAAGTGGGAGTGGAATTCGGATAGATTGAATAGTCAGAGGAATTGTGATATCCCAATTTTGGACGAGCTTGTCTCATTTTGCTGTAGTTGGATTGTCGTTCGACCGTATTTGGCTTGCTTGTGCTAACAATGGAGACGTTGTCGTGGGGAATTGTATTCATTGTTGTGAAGCTGTCTCGGTGTTTGTTTCGAAAATCTGGTGATCGTCTTCTTAACAGATAACTTGACGATGCAATCGAATGCGCATCATCGACACTTTCCAAACGTGTGCGGTACGTTTTGGGCAGTTTTGCATTTTGCATCGATGATCTGCGGATAAACGTTGATGCTTTGGAATCTCGAAAATCAACACACGAAAATCTTCTGCTTTCTCTGGTCGGTGGCATCTTTGATTCGAATTCCGAATGCTGCTTGTCCTTTTCTTTCTTCATACAGTTGGTCAACACTGTCTGCTGCTCACCGCGGCTAGTCGACGACACGGAACGACTCTTCACAATGTCATTTGGCTTTCTGTTGCACAAATGGGCAATCATCATGTGGTACCGGTGTAGTTCTTTTTCCAAATTCAAATTTTCATCTTGCAATGCTTTTACTTCGCGCCTGAAATGCAAAATAGCTTCTTTGCAAACATGCATCACATCATTCACGTCCACTGAGAGTGGGCAAACTCAGAAGAAAGATGACAATTAGAGAAATATGACCAGTGTTGTCGAGAAAATATCTGAAATGATTTCATAATTCTTGGTAACATCTCATTTGTTCCTACCTCATTTGTTCAACTTGTTTTTGCATTGCTGATTCCATAGACTGAAACGCGGGTACGGCAATCAAATAAGACGAATGCCATTCCAAGTAACTGGTTATTTTTCCGTCCGATGAATCAATCCATGGATTATTTTTTGATCGTAGCTGAAATGAAAAAAATACCTTTTAAAATTATATGAAACAAGTAAGTCCCTTTATTGTGCTTATTATATATATATATATATACATATATAGCGGAATCGTGTGGAGAAGAGCTGTGTATATAGAGTTATTTATTCTTTACCATTTGTTTAGAAAGTGAAGTGAAGAATGAAATACCAGGATCATTTTGAGGAAAGTAGCATACGCTGATTGGATTTTCAGAAAAATTGATATCTTGATTTTGCATTTCCTGCTTTGCCGGTACAATGCAAAATGACCAAGTAACCAAGCGACAGTAGTTTTTAGGAATCTGCAAACTCCCAACAAATATGACACTAACTTTCATGGTATTGCAATTCTGTGAGTAGCGGGTAACCACATGCCAAGGTCTTTTGTCTTGATCGTAACAAATCGAATGCAATGGATTATTCAAGCTCGGCACGCCCAATTTCAGCTGACAAACATAGCTGAAGTGATAAAGCTTGATTGTAATTTTCAGTTCATTCTTTTTCACATATTTCTGGTAATTTTCCGTAAAGTAAATTCCTTCACCAGTACCATTGAAGCCAAATATTTCGTCTTGGAAAGCAAATTTAAAAGCTCGCTCATCACCTTCACCAATTGAAATGCAATATCGAAGCTTGCAAAGCAAGTTGCTTGAACTGCAACGATTCAGTTGAATCATGTGCTTTGAGAACAAATTAGTGTCGTCCATGTTTGGACAAAACACACAAAACCTAAAAGTTGAATTTTTAATTTTTAATTTAGCAGCTGCTAACTTTTCTGCATCCGTGAACGTTCAGACCTACCTCCCACTTGCAACTGAAGCTCAAAGTTTTCGCTATGTGGAAAAATATCCCACATTAATTAAGAACAAGCTTCGTGCTCATTACTACTGCAACCGTTACACTGATGATGTAAGTAAAAAAACTTTTTTTTATTATTATATACTTAAAATTTTGTTGTATTTATAAAAATCAAAAAAGGATTGCGCTATTATTATTATTATTATTATTGCTTATATCAATGTGAGATAAATGAAAGCCGGATATGCGATAGATAGATACAATGTTTAAAGATAGGAAAAGCCAAAGAATGACAATATTTTTTTGGTGTCTCATGACAATAGAGTTATTATATTTGTTTAAAAGCAGTGACATTTTAAAATGAAAGTAGTGATGTACATATAAATGAATGATCATAAATATTGATTTGGCATTTTGATTGTATATGATCCAGTAAACGTAAAATGTAATGACATCAGCAAACAGGAAAACAATGCATTAAATACATACTGCATGATGTATGCATACCGCAGTTTTCAAATATTAATGAAAACTTCTGCAGAAAAGTATGTCTGTCTGTGCAGAAATGTTTTGCAATCAAATATATGTTAAAAATTCAAAGTTTCCTTGCAATAATGATGCTAATTGTGAACACTGTCTGTGTATTAAAATATGAACACAGAAATTGGTGAAATGAAACCTTTGGAAAAATCCTCTAATTAAAAAAGAACAAAGTTATTTGTTGTTCAATTAGAAGTCAATTCTTGAACACAGATGGAAGTTTGTGGTCAATTAGTTCGCATGCATTGTATGTATATCTATGGATTTTTTTTGAAATTAAAAACTATTCTTTAAAAATTAACTTAAAAACTGAAAATAAATAACTTACACGGCTCAATTAATAATGAGAAACTTTTTACTTGCTGAATTATATTTGCAAAAGAAAATAATTTAGTTACAGATTTTTGATATCGATTGACAACCATCATTTTATAGAGTGCTTAAAAAAATTACTTCCGCTTTTATTGAAAAACAATTTAATCTTTAATTGTAAAATCCAGTTAGCACGTTGGTTTTGCAAATGTGAAATTGAAAGATGTTCGAATAAAAGAAAATCAACTTTTTTTTCATTTTAGTAGTGAAATGATAATTTCAACGCTTGGTGCATTCGTTATTCATAAATTACATCCTCAATTATATGAAATGGAAGTGCTTTGATCAACAGAAATGTGTGAACAGCAAAATTAAAAATAAAAACAGTTTTTAAATTGTTGCAAAGCAAATTTATGATGAGATTACCAAATGCTAACAGTAGCGGGTAGAATCATGCACAATGGAAAACGTGCTAACGTAGCTAGCTAATCTTGTAATTGAATTGTCTTCAATTGATTCCCAGAATGATGTTGCAATAATGAATTCAAACGGAAAGAATATTAACATAAAAGGATTACTTTAAATTTCTATTTACAACTGATTTACAAAGTGAAAATTTGCAATTATAAAAATTGTACTGACCAGTCAAAATCTCCATAATGAAACGGTAAAGTATTGTAACACTGATAATCTAGCTTGTTTCGAGTCGAAACTTGGCCAGTATCGTGAGTGATCAGTTTTAAATAATCTTCAAAAATAGTTTCAGCGTTGTTTAATTTCAGTTCGATCAAACATTGTCGAGCAGAATTGAGAAATTTTCTTCTGCGTAGATCACTGTAAGCAATGAAGCATCTTTTGCCTTGTGAGTAAAAATTTTTATCGAACCTGCACCTGCTCAGCTGATAACTTTCATTTTGAGTAAATGAATCCTGATTGATCAACGTGAAGCCAAAATCCAGAACGCAGCGCACATTTGCACCTGGCTCATGAAGTGTAAGCAGTGGATCAAAGTATGCATCACTGTTTTCCGGCAGTACAACCCTCCAGCGAAGTCCAGAATAGCTGAATGGCAAAGTGGATACAATTGGACATTTGGAAGCAGAATCTGGCTGATCTGTATAAATAAAAGTAAAAATAACCGAATAATTTTGGTGATGGATTGGACTGACACGATACAGTGACAACATTCGACAATTTCAAACTTGACCAAACTGAGGCACAAGTTGAAAGCTTGAAACGGTGCTCCTCCAATAGTTTTGCTTTTCAAATCATCAAAGCTGCATTCATTGTCGTGACGTTGTATTGCTCACAGATTTGAAACTTAACAAAAAACATATTACGTCATAAAGCAGTCGTGAAAGCACGATTCTTCTCTTCAACTGTCATTGGGCAAACGGCACTCTGCCAAGATTGATGGACAACTTGCTCGCGAAACGGCCATTTTCCAGAATTTTTTATTTTAAACTATAAAAAAATTTAATAATCAATTATCATAATTCAGAAAAGAAGCAATTTGTTCCGTGAAAGTGAATCCAAATCATCATCATCATCGTATACAAAATCTGTTGTTTCCTTCTTTTATAAATAATCATGCATAAATCTAATATAAATACATATGTACTATTTATTCCTTTTTTTCCTAAAGTACAGTATCAATTTTGGTTTACAAAAAATTATTCACTTCATTTCCTGTATTTTTCGCGTTTATTCAATTATTATAATATTTTTTGCATATTTTGATTTGCGTGTGCAACCAAAACTGACTGTGCTGTATGTAATTCTTTTGTCAATAATTTGTGTAATTGCCCGAAAATTACTCCTGCGACTATAATGATTTGAGATCAAAACGTCATAAATAATTATTGTAATAGGCGCACGCAATGCATCGCACTGATTTAGACAGTTTTACTTAAACGTAACTTTTTCTCGCTCTCTTTCTCTCTCCCTATATATATATATATATATATATATATATATGTATTGTTTCTTTCCAATTTTGTAAATGTCAGTTTTGTTTATCAGTTCAACACTATTGAACAAAGTGTAAAGCTAACTTTACAATTATAATTACTCTTAAAATATATGGAATATTAAACAGACTAACATTATTAAATTATAAAACATATGAATAAAATATAGATATTATCAGGTTTACTTTTGTTGTGAGACAAAGCAACTTCTATTAAACTTTCATAAATGAGTATAGTTTTCATTTATGTTTTCACACGAATTGATAGAATTTTATGAATTATAGGGATTGTACTTTTATTTTAATAAAAATATTTTATTTATTTAGTATAACAAATTTCACTAATCGAATAGAATGCAAAAAAGAGATGTGGAAAATATGAAATATTGTCACTTTATCAAAAATGTTCAAAGAAGTAAGTATTTAGTAAATGAGCCGGAGATAGAAAAATTGATTTGCATTCAGATCATTGCTGGAATGTGATTTGGTGAGTTTTAAACTATTTTCAGAAGTTTTATTTTCAACACTACTGACAATGTTGTAATCAGATATGGTGCGACCGCGCCAGTAAAGGTTTGAACGTTGCTCTTTGTGCCTAATCATCAATGGTCGCTTAATTCTATTCTTCGACAAGCTAATTTGTAACTGCAGATGCCAAGCTGTTCAATTCTTTTACATATATTCTTCTACATTTGAAAGATCCTTAGAAAGTGCTAAATAATGTTTCAGCTGAAGTTCATGAATCAATTTGCATTGATTCATCTCATTGAAAAATTTCGTCGGGTTTCTAATTAAAGACTGAACCGTAAAACTATTCATTGCACAACACAACATATTTGTACTAAACAATCAATTGAAAAAGAAATCTTTTTGAAATATTGAACAAAACGCTATTAGCAAAATTAAGCTTATCAATAAATCAAATACTATTCAAAATACGTCAAATATTTTATGTTGTTTTTATTCAAATTCTTGAATTTATACTTTATGTTTCTTGTGAATAGCCATATCTGGTAATGAATCATTGATTTCTTAATAATAGTTTCTGCTAATTATGTTTAACAAAAGAGCAGGATAATGCAAAAAATAGAAAGAATTCGTAACTGATCAATATTTTTGACTTTACCTATTAATAATAACTAACTGAAATGTATAAATATAAGATTGTAATCTTTGTTCAAATTGATTTTTCTAGGGTAAAGTTGTTCTTTGTATGTTTCTGTGATTTATGGTCGTAATAAGTGGTAAGCAGTTGGCTACACAAATATTTTTAGCCACTTCCGTTTGCTTAACTAATATGTTCAAACGCAAAACTTTTATATTTATAATAATGTAAGTGTAATATGAAGAAATATTTTTTTAAGTGTTTAAATTGAAAAAAGTAATTAAAAGCAACAGTATTTCTTGTTAAAAACTTCTTGTTAAATATTTTCTGATGTGTATGAACCTCCATTTATTTATTGCATACTGTACTGACTATTTATCGACAACAGCAGTTTTTAAAGTATTCTTTCCAAAAGTAAATCTTGACTGTCATGTAAATATAAATAAATAAGCATTGATAAATAATAAAAACATATATATATATATGTACAGTACATTAATATAAACAAAAGCACAAAAGGTAAATCTGAAGAGCAGTGAAAATGACGTGAATATGGTTTTATCTCTGTAATGCGGTTTGGCACGTTGTTTAGCAGAGTAGTTTTAAAATGCGGTCCATCTGAATGTTGTGCGCTATGAGAAAACAAATTTCAGAAGTAACACCACTTTTAAAGCAAGGTATGATATTTAAATTTTCAGAAACACACCTAAAAACATTTTCATTTTAATTGCCGTGCATATGTATGTTAAAGTAAAAATGCGGTAGAAAATGAGTGAAAAACAATTTCTTTAAAAGATTGTACAATAAAAGTCGGTAGTTGTTTTTTTCAAAAGTTAATACGATAATTATTCCAAAAATTTCCTATTCACAAATTAGCAAACATAAAAATGTTCAGATTTGATTCGAATTCCAAAAATTTATATATAATGCATGTTAACCACTGCTGAGGTCTGCTTGTTTCCGCGTGCTTTTCCAGTCAAAAATCAAGCAGAATAGCTGCGCCAGGGACCTTTTCTTTAGCCTTCTTTGGTAGCGAGAATTTGCTGTCTTCTGAAACAAATTTATGATACAAAACGTATAACCATACTGTAAGGAATTTTACTGGTGGAAAACAGTTTTCCGGCCAGAAATTTAAACGGCTCTACCAAAACATTGACATTGCTAGCGTCAACTTGAAAGAAACGCACTAAACAGCCGTAAGGTTTTCATTTAAGTAAAACATTTATTGAAATAAATACACACAGAGCACCTTTCTCTTTTTTGCACCAATTCGCGACCGTAGATATGTCATTGCTGAATTGTCCATCGATATTTAAATCAATCTTATTGAGAAAAACAAGAAATGGAAACTGAAAAAATCTAAATGTTATACGACATTAACAATTAAAAAGAAACGTATTGCCTCTTTTCTGTCTTTAGCTATCGAACGAACTTGCTCATTTACGACATCCAAGAAAGCAGTAGAGTAGGGCTGATCTACACTGCAAACTAATATTACAGCCTGAAAAATAATTTGATGCTGATGAATTTTACAAAAGATCAATTGTAAATTCGTACGTCTGCGGCTTGAAACTTATTCTTCTTAGGCAGCGGTTCCAAATCATCCAATCCAGCGGTGTCAAGCAGAATTAGCATGTCTGTCGACTTTTCGGTACATACCTCCAAAAAATACGTATCCTCTGTAGTAGGACAGTAGGGCTGAAAAATAACAAAACTGAAAACCTCAAACAGCGCTGTACTAAAACTAACTTGTCCGACTAAGTTGATGCCATTTGCAATCTGACTTAATATAGCAGTCTTGCCAACCTTTTTCGCACCACACACTAAAACACGGGCTAAGCGGACCATTTTAACACATCAGTTCATCAAAATATGCGTTCTCTGCAATGGAAAATCAAAATCCATTCAACAAAAATAAGGATTTTTCGAAAAGCACAATTATAGATTACTGTAGCAAAGAAATGTATGGTCAACAGTATATACATATTAAAAGTGAAGAAAATTAAGAACTTTACGCACAATGATAGTACGCATATCTGTACAATAATCTTACATTGTTTGTGTTGTAATCGTTAATACTATCTCAAATAAATCCTGAAAATCATAAATCGCACAGTATCCACAAACAGTTTTTGTTCACTAGTTTTTTTATATGAATAGGCGATAGCACCTTCGTTGATACTATCTATCATAAACACAACAGTAAACACATGAAATATTTTTGTAAACTTTTATTTTTTATGTCTTTAACTTAGAACAACAAGCAGTGCATAATTTAGAAAATAAGGAAACCTTTGACATTAAAGTTTTGCACGTATCAACAGCATGTGAACAAATTTACGTTAAACATGCACAGTATTAATAATTTCAGATTCCGTCGAACAGAAAAATTATCAAACACTACCATTCACATCTTCATCTCTACGGTACAGTAAATGGAAAAACACTCGGAGTTAGAAACAAAGATGCATTCATTTCATCAGCTTCATTCCATACGATGTGAATTTCTGTCTGAAATTTCCTCATACTGCACATCCTCAATCTGATAAAGCCAACTGTGAGACAATTCATCTTTTAAATATTCTGAAAAGTAAGAATTTACTGCATAAACAAACAGACATTCAAGCAGAAGCTTAACGTCATACAAACCTTCAGATGAATTTTCAGGTAACTTTCCATCTGGAGACTTCGAAGCAACAATTGCTTCAAAAAAATCGTCAATCTGCCTCAGAGACAACTGATTATGCAACGTTTCCAAAGAACGCAACGGCGGTACCATGAAGGCAATGTCTAAATTTTTCAGGTAAGTGAACCATTGCAGTAACTGTTTTATAAAACTTTTCAAATATATATGTACTTGAACACAACTGAGAGTTATACAGATACGCAAATATAGTATAAGTGGTCAAAATGCAAAATAGAAGTATTCTTCTCTTAGCTATCAATCCCTGGATATAATCTATTATAGTTCTTTAATGAAAAACACATTTATTTTCTTCAAGCTACAAGAACAATAAAATGTCATACAATATTTTATCAGTACTTCATTTAGTTAAAGATTTTGTAATTTTTTAAAAGAGTAATTCAAAAAACTATATCTATACCGTTTTTGTCGAGTTCTTCTGCACGCGATGAAAGTCTTAAATCCGGTGCACTTGAACCTCTTGATACTACCGCAGTGCTCAGCAATGCTGGAGCAGCTAAATTTATCAAATAAGTAAATAAATAAATGATGCATTTTCTTCCATATCAACAGTTATTTGTAAAATTGCACTACCATCTCTAGCTACTGAAAACGAACCGCTGATCACAGCTGTACTGATCAGTTTTGCATCTTGTTCTAAAATTAAACATTAACGGCAATTAGTGCAATTAAAAATATGGAAAAATTCATACGCCAAAGATATTTCACAGCCTGACGTTGATATATTGCACGTTTGTGAGGATACTGTCTAGCTTAAAATATCAAAGTGTATGTTAAAATACTGCAGAAAATAAATGTATAGCTTCCCCTTTCACTGTCAAATTGAAGCACAAAATATAAACATTGGACATTGGGGGAAAAGGTAAAATATAAGTAAATGTATCACCTCCCAAAGGTTCTTCAACTGAAACTATATTCGAATAATAATTCGGCTGTTCTTCAGTTTCATTCTTCTTTCCTAAAGTGGAAGTCCGTTTTTTCTTATAACCTTAAAACAGTGTTTCAATTTTTAATAATTATATATAATTCCGTATATTTGTATTTATCTTCATCGAAATCGGTATGTAATAAATATATAATAATATATGTACTAGTGTGAGAAAAATATCTACTTTTCAAGCAGCTAATGTCACTACTTGACTTGATGACAGGAAGCGTTCGATCTGGCGACGGGACTCTATCAGGGGAATGCAGTGCAAGCTCTTCGTTAGCTAAACAATAAAGCATTTTAATAAATTGAATCAGCGTTGATAAAACAGTACATATATTTTAAATAAATTCTTGAAACACATCAATCATGGCCTTAAGCTAACCCACAAATTATCAGCAAAAAGAATATGAACACTAGCTATTACTGTTATTACAGAAATAATGCCAAACAAATATATCGGTTTGTTCTTTAAAATATTTACCAAATTTGTAGGTCAGCCTAGTATAACAGTTTTTCTGTAATATTTTATAGTTGATTAAATTCCATTTAAATCATAAGTGACAATAGAAAAAAGGAAATTCATACTGATTGGTTTATTTTCTTTATCACCAATAGCAACAACTCCAATAGAGGTACCGGAAGATTGCGTTGGAGAAATTTGCTTTTCTTTCCTTAGGTTAAACTATGATATAAAATAGTCTGTGATATATGTAAACATGTCAACAAAATATAAACTGCTAATTACACTTCGATCAATTGACAGCTTATTGTCTGATACCCGCTCATCGTCAAGAGCTTTAATCAAGTCGTTGATGTTCATTAATGTTTCATTCATAGCGCTCCGATAAGATTTTGGTCTATAATTTGAGATAATTTTGAATAACGAATGGTTCTTTTTTGGCTATTACATACCGATAACCGAGACCAGCAACGTGAGTAGTCTGAATGCAAGGAAGTGCCCCGGGTGAAAAATGCAATTCCACATGAAAGCGGTCTTCAGATCGAGCGTCTTTAGTTGTATCCTCGTACAGCATCAGTACTAACTGTGCCATATAATTGTATTCAGTCACCGAAGACAAAAAGTTCAACGCGCTTTTCCATTGATTATCATAAGGCTCAAGCAAAAATAAATAAAACAATTTCACCAAATTTTTCATACGTGAAACAGTTGTAGCTTACATATTCAAAAAGTCCCCCAAACTGTAACAAATTCATCAAAGAATGAATGTGGCTTTCGCTAGTGAAATACAGTCGCGTTCGAACGTGTCGGAATGGAGTGGCAATATCTTTTGAAGCTCTAAAATAACGAAATATATTATATTATGTTAAGAAGGATATTTAAAGTTGTATTCGAAACGAATGGTAAAATTAAAATGGAAAAGGTTTTCCTACCGAGGATCAAGTCTTGTAGCGTTTTCTTCGTCTACGATACCATCAATACAGCGATTCAAATCAGAGCGCAATTTCTTTATCAGAGGTGTACAGATTCCTTTACCGATTAAAATTTTTTCTTCTTTGGTAATTCCGTATTCCTAAAAAAAGGTTTTCAAAACAATATATACACAAATGTTCAGTCTGATCGAGATGATTACTTGAAAAACAACAATATCGGCCATATGCTTAGAACACAAATACAACTCTTCCATCTCTTCAACAGCCAGTAGCACACTAGCATTGTGCTCCAAATCATATTTTATACACTGAAATTGTAAGAAAAAAAAATTAAAGAAAACCATAAAATTAAGGATAGATTTTTCGAAACAAACAAACATTATTACATCATATATGTCTGGAATTTTGGAAATATCAAATACCACGTCACCATTAGGCTTCACACATCGAAAGTCTTTCACCAATTTGCCCCATCGACGTTCGATTAAATCCCAACTTTCACCCATGTATAGAGTATTATTTTTCAGTTTCGTTCGACGTAGTTGAATCGTTTCAAACATATTTTTAATCATCTCGTGAATTCTGATGCACATCTGACGTGGATTCTGTATAAATCGTAACGCATTATGCATTGTAATTGAATTGGTCGGATTCAGCTGAAATCAAAGCAAATTTTAAAATTTCAACAAACACAAACAAAAATTCGACTTTTTTTACCCATTCAAAGTCTTCTTCAGTTAAATCAGCATCACACTGAAGAAAAGAATGCAAAAATGATTTAACACGATTCTGATATAACCGCGCATCTTTGTCATCATCCAGCAGGCCGTCTGTATTTGCCGATTTAACCATTTGCACTAAAATCGGCGGAAGCTGACCTTCCAAAGCCAAGAGACCCTAAAAATTTAATGAAAACTTTTTCTGAAATGTACATTTATAAGAAAACGTATATATTGCTTTGGCAAATGCAGCGGCGGTCATTTGAACTCTGCCCTCTTCTGAAGCATAAATTTTCAAATCATGCCTGTATGTACTATGCAAGCGTAAAAAGCCAAGTCCACGACTGTCATTGTTGGATTGTCCTAGAATTGTTAAATATTTTCATCTTAAAATACGTTGATTTAGAAAAATAAATCAAGAAAACTGTACCCTTCCCTTGGCCACCAGGATACAAGCAACGAAACGCTCGGCCCAGTTCTTCAGCCTGAATTTTTCCAGCATTCGTGAGCTCGCCACCCCATTTCACGATCAAAATTAAACACCTATTCTCATTATTATCTGGTTTTTCACCTGTCGACAAATCGCCAGGTTCACTTTTGGCTCTTTTGTGATATTTCAGTTGCACTTTGCGATTAATTCCCGAAAAGTGACCATGCCTGTGTAACGAAAATGACAAACAAAAATTATCAACCATTTACATATGCTGACTTTCAATTTTTTTATAAAATGACTAACATCTCCAACACTGTTTTCACTTGTTCCAATTTAGCCTCTTGTTCAGTAATGAAACGCCTCTGATCGGTATTGTCTCTAATTTGCAAAAGCAAATATCTTACAATATCCAGCACTTCTTGTAACTGAGCTGGTCGTTTCAACTTCAGCTCGCCCAATTTGAAACCATCATATGTGGAAAATAAATCAAAAAATCTGCATGCCAATAAATAAATAAATAAATAAATAAGCAAGTTAAAGTAAAACGAGAAATACTTTACTTCTTGTGCGATACTTCCATTTTCAGTTTTTGCTTTGGTGTCCGATCGCCGTGTCGTATGATTCCCAACACACAACGCAATTCCATTACGGTGCCGTAGGTCGTAGATACCAGTGGTGGATCGTCTGTTTTAAAGTATCGTAAAAATCGAATATAAACGAAACACAACTGACCAACCGAGTTGAAATGGACGGACCCAGGGGATGTGCAACGTCGGAGCCAAATACCGTAAGATCATGTTGCCCAAAATCAACGCAGAGTCGTCGTAATAACGCGTAGACGTTTTAACAAAAGAGAATCCATTCACATCGCATACATAGGAACGTCCATTGGCTCGCAACAAGTCAAATCCGCAAACGGTTTGCTTAAAATTTTAAAATAAACAATTTGATTTAAATGAAGAGACTTTACCCGGAAAGCCCAAACAATTTTTCGAGCTATCAGCTTTTCTCGACTGCTTAATATTACTGGGTAACGAATTTCTTTGCCATCTGAATCTCGATCCACTTTTCCATCCAAAGCTGGCGATTTTCTCGCCTCCGCATGAGCATAGTCAGGTCCAACTGCGTAAACCTACATGCAAATATGAAAAGTTCATGATTTTTGAAAATGAAAAAAAACTTTATCAATAACCTTCACGTCAGTTCCATCAGTAGGCATAAATTCTTCATAAATATATGAGCCTTCTTTTCGTATGTGACTTTCAGGAGAATATATACTGCTTCGATTATCTACCTGCACAGTTAGAAAAAAATTATTTCAAAATATACCCTTGATTTTATCGTATGCGCAAAAATGTTCATAAAACTACTTTCAATTTACAAGTAATATACTGAAATAAAATGTCAAACTTTGCGAAAGAGTCGCTGCGAGCCACCGCCAGCAGAGGAAGGATAATAAATGTATATGTTATGATCTTCAGCGGAAATTGGTTTCTCAACAAACGGCTTGTTGAAACATTTTCCATCAATTTCAATTGAATCTTCATGTTCGACATAGGTTGACGCTGAAAACATTTATATAAATTTATTTAAATTTAAAATTATATAAATTGCAAATTTTCGAAATTATTTTCAAATACTTTTCGAAGAAGTGGGATTTCGATGCAATACTGTGTATCGTGGTAATTCAATGTAAGCTTTTTCCAGTATTTTATATACTTTAATTCTAAAAATAAATAATGAAATACAAAGTAGAATAAATAAATAAGTAAAAATAAATAAAAAAGAAAAAAAACATATATGCAAAATTTAATTCAAAATTATACCTGCTTAGCAGATCATACTGACGGTGTACGTCGTTAATAACATAAGGATTACGTAATCGAATATAATCGATCGCTTTGGCGATTGGAAAGCCTTGAGAATAGAAGCTGATGAAACAATCACAGATGGGCCATTTTTCCACCGGATCGTTCATGATCATCGTTTCGTTGAAAACCATTATGTACATTTTGTCGCCGTAGTATTCAATAATGCGAGACAAGATTTCCTTCATCGGCTTCGACTTCACCTTGCGATGCATGGCGCAGATGGCGACCACAATTCTTTTCGCGTCTTCGCTGCATCGACGTTTTGAAAGCAGTTCGACGCTGGAAAATTCTGCACATACACAAATGAGGTGATGAATAAAATCGAAGAATATAGCTCGTCGTGGAAAGCTTACCCGAACTGTCGTCACTGGATTTAGAAACGGCGGCGGGAGCTGAGCTCGCTTTCTGCGTTTGCGATCCGTGGGTTTTCGTATTGCACCACAGTGGTCTGATGGAATTCAGAAAATACGAATTTGCATCAAACAAGCCGGAAGTTTCTCGTGCTCTATACAATGTAGGATCGTCATCACTTGATCCGGATGAAATTTCTATTTCTCTCTTGTCTTTTTCGGCAAATTGTTTCCGGTCAGTTTTGTAAAGTGCACTGGCTGAATTCGTTCGAATTTCTTCAGATTTTGATTTCATTGATAAACACGGCTTCTGGTCAGACATTGATGGCCAACTGCAACTTCTCTTCATGCGCATCATTTTCGTATAGTTGATCGCTATTAATCAAGCAGAAATTGTTATTCAGTTGCAATCTTTTCTGTCGTTCAGTTACAAATCTGTCGATACAACCGGTGCGCACGCGCAGTGGGACGCAAACAGAAGAACAATAGCTAGAAACGAGCAGCTTTGAATGTTTGTAGAACTGAGCAGAAGGAATGGCTACATTTACTGCGAGAAAAAGACAGAAAGCCAACAAACTAACTATCCTATCTCGAATGGAGATTGTTTCTTCTAAACGACTACTCAGTTCTGCTTGAAAATCGTTGAAAACATCAAAATAAATCATTCAAAACACCGTATGACAGACACAGTATGCCTGAAAATGTGGAGTTACGAAAAGCATTTTAATTTGCTTTCATTTATAAATATTATTGCATTGTGAAAATTAATGTTATTTAAAAATAACTGTACATAATATGAAATTATTCAAAAATTTTTTAATGGAATTTTGTAACAATTTAACTAATAAAAGGTCCAAAAATGAATTGTGCGATCAAATGAAGCAAATGGAATTCGTGCAAACTAAATGAGAAAAATCAGGTACTTAATACGATAGATTAGCAATTAAAGCTTTTCTAATTGATTGCGTATTTTGAATTTAATAAACTTAAGAACATACTACAAAAATACTATTTTATTTACATCAGAAGAAACGGGAAATAATAAAATTCGCATTTAAAATGTAATCACTAGGATGTTCTAATCAGTTGAATAATCTTGTTTATTGGCCGATAGCATTTATTATGACAAGTAGTATATGGGCAAAATTTTAACGTTATAATAGAAAATTATCTTGAAATTTTACTAAAATTTAGCGTAAATTTTGATTAGTTGAAGTTTCATTGTACTATCAAGTGCCTTTTGTGCTAATTATTATGTTATTTGTTAAAGTGAAAAAATTGAACTTAATTAATGCGTTCATACTGTAATGTTGTTATTCGTATTAGTAATTTCGTTCAGTCGCATGTTTTTTTGTCAGTGTGTTTGCGTCTTAATTTAGTAATTCATCTCATAACGCAGTATTTTCATAATACGAAGTATGAAGGAAATACAGCTTCAAATTCTTTCTGTCATAGTGCAGATTTCTGTGCTAGTATTATCAACGGATAAACATTGTATTTCATTTTTAAGCTGTGCAAACAGAGTAAATTTTTTTTGGAATGGCTAGTCAGACTGGTCCGATTGTGCGATCAAAGAGTATTAAAATGACTGAATTAAGCGAAGAAAATAATTTTGGTACTCTATTGAGAGTTATTTAAATGCTTTGGCGAACAAAAGTAATTTTTTGCAGAAATGTGTCGCGTGTGTCGAATGGAATCAACCAGTGAAAGGCCATTGTTTTATCCATGTCTTTGTACAGGAAGCATTAAATTCATTCATCAAGAATGGTATATAAAATATACGAATATAACTTTTATGCATTTCAATTAATTGTAGCTTAACTGAGTGGTTAAAATACAGCAAAAAAGACGTTTGTGAATTGTGTAACCATCAGTATAAGTTTACACCAGGTAATTTTTAGCGATATCAAAATCGATGTGAACAATATTGATGTATTTGGTGCTGCTTGTTCAATACAGCACGCTTTTTTAACAGACAGCAGTACTAAGTCTTTTCCTAATGTGCTTGTTTTATTCTGCTAGTGTACCACCCCGACATGCCAACAATTCTTCCAATCCGGGAAGTTGCATCAGGAATGGCTTATTCATTATTAAAAGCTGTGCGCTGCTGGATACATTATTCTATAGTTGTGTTTTCTTGGTTAATCGTTGTTCCTCTAGCTTCATGTAGGACAAAATTGCTGTTATTATCTGCTAATATTAAAATTTATTTTTGCATTTTTAAGGTCGCATTAATCGCAGCTTGTTCAAAGGACCATCGTATTGGATTTGGGATTTTACAGCGGACTTGTTTAAGGCGTAAGTAAAATCGAAGATGTTTTGCTTATTAGTTATACATTATAAACATTTAACTTAATTGTTTTTAGCAAATAATAATACTAATTATTATTATTATTTTTGTTTCAGGCAAGATGTTTACGCTGACTGCATCCAAGGCTTGACGGCCATAATGCTAGCACTTTGTGTTTTTATTTCGCTAATTTGGCTGAGAGAGCAAATTCTGATTGGCGGTTTTCAGATGCCCGTTGAAATTCATCCAGAAGAAGCTGCTGAAAATGTATTTTACTTGAAAAATTTAAATTTTTCAAAAAGAAACGAAAAAATTATAGATGCGCGCTAACCAGCCATTCGCAGGTGAAATTGCTGGCGATGCTGCTGGGCAAGGTGCAGAAGAAGAGGCTGGTGTAGAAAATGGTATTTTTTAATTGTAAATTTAGTTTCAACAGAATCAGTGTAATGATCAAATTTTTATTTTAAGAAAACAATTGGCAGTTATTTGAATGGGAACGAGCTGGTGAAGAATTAACTTGGGATAGACTTTTTGGTTTCGATGGGTCATTGGTATTTTTAGAACATGTGTTTTGGGTTATTTCTCTGAACACGTTGTTCGTTCTTCTCTTCGGTTAGCTTGATTGAATCGCTTTTTGTCATGCTGTAATTTGTTGCATTTAACTTTATTTTTTTATTGTTGATTCAGTAATGTGGCCTTTTTACGTGGGTTATTTTTTCTCAAGTGCATTTAATATTACCGAATATATGAAGGCCGCATATTTTGATGGCTTCATAACCACTGTGCTTGGATATTTCATTTTGGGCTTTTTGCTTTTCCTTTGTCATGCCTTGTGCGGCGCACTGAGATTGGTTAGGTATGCTACAGTTTTACATTTGAAAGAAATTTTTTTAACTAATTTTGTATTTTGTTGCAGATTCCACAGGACCTTGGGTATGTGTTATTTGATGCTAAAGGTGGTTTTAATTGTTTTGATTGAAGTTGGTGTTTTTCCGTTGTTTTGCGGCTGGTGGTTGGACATGTGTTCTCTGGTTAGTAGTCATCATTAAATATGGACGTAAAATTTCAGTGGAATATTTTTTATGTTTAAATATTTTTAAGCCATTATTTGCGGAGACTCCCGAGAGTCGACTAAAATGGTTTTATGATGCACCAGAACTTTCACTGTTTGTTCATTGGTTAGTCGGCATGGTTTACGTTTTTTATTTTGCATCATTCATTTTAATACTGCGAGAAGTAATGCGGCCTGGTGTTCTTTGGTTTTTGCGCAACGTCAACGATCCCGATTTTAATCCAATACAAGAAGTATTCTTTTTGTTTTGTTTGAAAATTTTTGTCTATTTTAAGCTGATTTTTTATTATAGATGGTGCAATATCCAGTGATTCGACATGTGCGTCGATTTCTTGCTTCGGTGGTATGTCGATTTATTGTATTACTTTTCACTGTAGAAGTTTTATTTAGTGATGCTTTTTTTAACATTTCAGCTGGTATTTGCGTTGACTATACTGATTTGCGTTTACTGTCCATTTCGAATTATTCTTCGATTTATGCCCTCCACACTTCCCTATCGAGGTTCAAATAGGAGGTAATGCATTTTTACTGACCCTTATCCGCATTCAAATGATATTTTTAATTTATATAACATTTCGATTATGTGTATTTTCTAGCGTGTGATTTTCAGTAATAGTTACATGGAATTATTTAAAAGGGTATTACCGAAATATTTAGTCTTTCACCATCTTTTAATATTTTTCAAAACATTTCTGATTATATGAACTTGAATTCATTACTTTTATTATTTTCATACTGTAATGTTAAAGGAATATTATTTAAGTTTTTTAAGAGTTATAATAGTTTTTGAATGCCAAATAATATAAATTTTTCATACTGTAATTCTTGTCGTATAAACCTTTAAGATTGTCTTTAATTTTGAAAATGATTATTATTTGAAGCATTATGATGTTTAATTACTTTTATGTTGATCTGCGTCTACATGTATGCATCATAACGCATTTTATGAATATGAAAGTGCTGGTAAAAAGTTTGCATATATTCATTTTCAGTGATTTGCCGTTCTTGTCGTTGTTTTTTGAACTGTTGTTGCTTCAAGTAATTTTACCTACTTTATTGGAACAAAGCCACACAAGGCAAATTTTGAAAGTGCTCATTTTTCGTTGGTGCAAAGTAGTCGGCAAACTGCTAGGTTTGACGGATTATCTTTTATCACGTGAGGTGAGATGCAAAATTTGCAGTATAAATATGGTGATGTACGAATTGTTGAACTTAGAACAACGGGGCAGTGCCGAGAGAGCAGCAAAACGATCGTGGAAGACACCTTTTGGCCGCAGAGTTTGGAGTTCTAGAAGAAGATTTGGATCGAAATCTGGGTGCAGCGCATCACATGCTTCTTATTGGTGGTCGATCATCTACTCAGCACCAGCCATATGTGAAGCCGCCTTATTTTTTCTTTCGAGTATCTGTTTTTGCGCGCTTAATAACCGAGTCAATAGAAAAATTTCAGATGATAATTATTATAATTTTTAGATCATTGCACTGCTGTTAGTTATTTGCGTTTCTTCCATCACTTTCAGTTTGATTGCACTGACAGTTCCAGGTATAATGTGAACATTTTAAAGGGTTGGTTTCTTTTGTCTGCATCAGGTGTATTTTAGTGACTATTGGTCGAAAATTGATGCATTGCATCACTGGAACGGACAGTCACTATGAGCTGTATACTTTGAGCTGCGGTTTGTACATTTGTTGCATGTTGATTCGCCTGTTTACGGTGTCATTCAGTTATATACCACGGGATTTTAAAATGCTTGCTGATGATGCAAAGGCATGGCTTAGTACTGTAAGAAATTAACACTTACTTATTCAATTATAATTTAATTTTATGGCATTTCTTTTGCAGGTTCTCATCAATTGGCTGCGTTTTGTAGTGGCCGTGATTTCTTATTTTGGATTGGTGGCGTTTATGTTTGGTTTTTTGGTTGAATTAATGATTGTTGCTCCACTTCGGGTACCCAGATTTGGTACTGCCTTGCCTTGCCTGTTTATGGTATGCCAGAATCAAAATGATGTATTTTGCGGACAGTTTTTTCTTTTTACTTTATCCACAGATTTGGCTTCTTGGTGCGTTTTATTGCAAAATATTTTGCGTTTGTATGGTTACAATCGGTCCGAACTGGAGAATGCGACGTGCTTTTGAAACAGTACATGATTTTGTTATACTTTAAAAACAAAACAATACATTGCTTAAAAATATTGAATTTTGCAGTTATACCGAGATGGTCCTCGAAATATGGATTTGCAAGCATTTATGACCAACGCTGTATTGCCTCTTTTTTTATTGTTCGGGAATTTGTTGGCTGTACCGTATACGATTGTATATGCAATATTTCCTATTTTAGGTACAACCGGAAGAGAGTTATTTTTCTCTGCCAATCATCCAACGTTTGTAATATTTTCAGGCTGCGATGCGGAAGATCAGTTACAATATGGAAAACGAATTTACCCAGGCATGTTTTCATTTTTTTTGCTCTTCGTGTTCCTCGCCTGGCAATTTAAAAAAATTAAAGCAATGATGGGAAAAATTCGAAATGAAAGGTTTGTGAGTTTTACATACTTACTTGTCTGCTTATTGTTCTATCAGGATAGGCTGGGTTTTATAAGTATTAAAATTTTAGATATTTGCTTGGACAGCGTTTAGTGAATTTTGATTCAAAGCGCGACGAAAGAGCTTTGTCTTCACTTGTCGTCTGATTATCATGGCGGTGTGCAACTGCAGCAGTTTTTATGCCAAAGTGATGCATGAAAAGTTAAGCCGAGCAGAAGAGAAGGTGAATGAACACCGTTCTAAGTCTTCAAGCACTGCATCAGTGTGTCATCATTTACGAGTATTCATTTTTGTTTTCATCCTAAATTGTTTATTGTTTTGTTGCATAATACACAGAATAATAATACATACATACGTGCATAATTTTTGAAAGTATGCAATTATGCATGTGTATGTGTGTGCGCCTGTTTTTATGTAATTTATTAATATGATATCATGTAATATAATATAATGTATAATTGCATGTCACAGTTATCATTAAATTTATTTATTATTTGACCAGTGAAAAATTATGAACAAATGAAAATTTACAAAGTACATTTCAATATTACTTTTTCAAATTATCTGGGAAAATTATTCGTTGAATGATTCTGATCCAGGCGGCTTGTTGAACACTGCATTGTATGTGTCGATCCATCGTTGAAAATAATACTTCATATTCCACATTTTTTTTGGAAAATCGATTCCTTTTTCAAAGTGAGCGATAATTATTGGAGAGAAAGTAATGTGATCGAACATCTGATTCAGTATTGTAGCGAGTGTTGCTCTGTCCAAACCAAGCCTTTCACGGCGATTTCTACAAAATTCTGCAAACTCAATGATCTCTTCATCTTCAGGAGATAAAATAAATTCCGGAACGTTCGTTCTTCTATGCCGAGGCGGCTTGATCAGTGGCGGCCGGTTGTAATTTTCACACCGAATATATCGGATGTTTTCAATTTTAATAATGGAGGTGTTTTGCTTCATTCCAATACAGTCAAATAGTTTCGGTAGAATTCTTCTTTTTTCAGCGCCAACAGTTCTTTGGATCTGAAATTGGAAAACATTTTAGGCGAATGTATTCATGGGAGAGAGCATTCAATTCTTACCACGTCCTTCGAACACCTTTGAACACACGAATGAATTGAAACTGAATTTCTCCACTTTATATATATACCATTGTATTTTAAAGTTTCAAACAAACACGTTTTGTTTAAAGTTTAAACAAAGATAAATACTTATTTTGTTTAAAGTGAAATTAAACAAAGATCAATACTTATTTTGTTCAAAGTCGAATTAAATAATTTTTAACACTAAATGTTCAGCGGGAAATAAAACTTAAAATATTGCTATATATTCATGGTAAATTTGGTCATGAGAAATGCTGTTATGTTCACATTTATGCTGGTTTTCTTTATTCATGGCATATTTGTGATCATTTAATTATATTATGCAAATCATCAGCATTCATAATGGTCGTTACACGATGATGTATAATTTTTTCGGAAATAAGCAGCATCAAATTTATCTGACAATTTATGAGGCGTTCCATATATTACAGTATTCCTTCGAAATAAACACTTTTATGTTGATAATTTTTTCGAATATATATGTTTGGAAATCCATCTACGACAAACAAGAGCATGCTTATGATGAACATTTAACTTATTTTGTTGCCAAATATTGCAATTTGCTGCACTATTTTTTTTTGACAAAGTCGATTGTTTTGACGTAACAATCTGAGGAACTAAATGAAGCAATAAATGAACAAATTGTTGGCAATATTTCAAGTATTTTTACTTATAATCTGATAATTCAGTCATTTGTGATACTTCATTGTTAAACCATTTCATCAACATCTTTGGAAAGATTGTAATTTAAATGGAAAATAAAAATGCAAGTGTATCATGCTGTTAAATAACTGACGTTCTGCTCAATGCAATGATATATAGTTTATTGGATGAGAATCATTCCATCGTTAGAAATAATTTTTTAAGCGGACCACGTCAAAAGTTTTAGCTTTGGAAAAGCATATTTGGTACTGAAAATCTCTGAAAAAACATATGAAAATTTGAACTGAAAAATTAGAAATAAGCAAATAGATAATGGATCACAACAACTAAATGACATTTGTATCAGTAACTTGCATTTCTGTGAGTAACTTTGAAAGCTGAATGAAAGTAAAGCTGAAAATACATACTGAATTAATAACTGATGTACAACCAAGTAATACAGTGTGTGCAATTTTTGAAATTTCACATCTAGTTAAAGAGCGTTTCCTGAGAATTATTTTATTCAGTTGTTCAATAATTGCTGCAGCCCGTCATAAGGGGATAAATGTAAGATATTATAATATTTTAGGTTGTGGTCAATTCTATTTTGAAAACTCAATGTCAAATTATCAAGAGCAGGTTGAAAATTATTTTCAATAAAAACGGTAATTTAGCATTGAAGTTTAGTGCAGTCTTATTCCAAGTCCTATAACGCTACGCGAAGATTACTTATCAAATATGCGAATTAATATTTCATTAACTGAGCGCGTTTGCTTTGCTGACGTGGCTTACAGTAGAAGCAGATAACATTCACTTAGTGAGCTTCATCTGGGGCGAATTGTAGGCTAACGGCGTGCCTTTCCACTATAAAAACGGTCATACATCCATGATAGAGATTACTATTTTTCGTTTATTTAATTTTTATTTGAGGAAAGTGATTCATCGCAATATCGAACTTCAGAAAAACAAGATGGTCCAAAATTATGAAGCAAATTTAAGTTTGGTGAGTTGCATTTTTATGATTAGATCGTAATTGATTGAAAATATGGAAAATATGACGAAATGAATATAACGTAACCTTACCTTTGAACAATATACATACATATGCTAATTACGCTTATTTGTTTCTGTGCTTATTTTTTTCAAATCATTATGTAAACCTCTTATTTCAAATTACATAATTTTGTCGAATTAATTTGCAATTTGAAAAATATTACAACTTATTATTGTATTATTCTACACTGTTTTTGAAGCCTTCCGATTCGTTTTTAAATTTTTATAAAAATGATTACTTTATAATGTAGTTTTCGCTAATTTGAAAAATCTCATTACGTAATTTTCTTGCGAGATATGGATAATTTAATAAAAAGTTTAGTTATGGAAAACTAAATCTTACTTACGAATAAAAACTTCTATAAAGTTATTATGCTAGCTACACTGCATCTTTAATTTCGCACACTATTTGTAAGTACTAGTGCATGCATGATGATGGATGTGCATGTATGATGAACTTTTGTTTTAATGTTTGTGATTTCTACAGATATATAGAAGAATGGAGACGTGGACAACATGAAGCAAATCTACAGACAAAAGGTGTTATCCATGAGTCCCTAATCTATAATTCTAGGTTGCAGGAACTTGAAAAGGGAAAAGCTCTTTCATAGTTTAAGAATTATGTTTAAGACAGAGCTGTATGATTGTCATTTGAATAATGCAGTGTTTTGGCTCTGATGTTGCAAATAGCAAACATGCCTGGAGCAGGACCTAAAATTAAAGCAGATATAGTATGGAGAAATCAAAAAGCATCATACCATGTAGCAGGGAGTTCTCTTCGTTTACATAAGAGAGTGCCGGCTCTTCTTTTGATCATTGGGCTTATGGTGAGCATGCATCTGAAGACAGAAGTGGGGAAAGCTGACTCTCCGCGTAGAGTAGATGCTTGAGACTTTATTGCCTTGCCTGCCTCAGATGTGTGAGAAGTTATTATTATGACATCTGATAATGAGATATGATTATTGGCTTGATAACTGATTAAAATATGATAACCGTTCATAAGTGATAAATCTAAAATTGAAAATTTGAACTAGGCAAAATGTATTAACGAGTACTATAAAGCTGTGTTCTTGACGAAACGACAAGAGTTCGATGCAGATGGTAACCGGCTGCGATGTTATAAAACGCCTGATGTTCTCGTCAACCTGAGCGTGGCATTGTATATTTATATGTATGTAGCGGTGTGCATGAACTCACCTTTATTGTTGCTGTTAGTGCAATGTGGTGTCGTGGCGCGTGTGAGCGCTGCTTGTTGTATAATCCATAGCGTGCGTGGCGCACTTCAGATTTCTGTATACTATATCCTCTGTCGAAATAAAGGTTTTAGTAAATGAATCGATAATTTTGTTTTTCGTAAGTTTGATAATTTACAGCGCAGTAACTTATCCAAGATTGAGTTGCCGCGAGGAATAAATACAGTTCACGAATGTGAAAATCATGGGACGAACATGGAAAGTTTTGTTCGCATCAAGTTCTATCAAACTTGAAAACAAGGAATAATCTTGAAGGCATTTATTACCATTTGTCGAACAATTAAATGAGAACATTTCAACCGCTGATACAATGATTGCCAGATGTTTATTCATTTATTATTTAGCATTCTAGAATTTACAGATTCTGATCAACACTGAATGAGTAATGAACAGCTGAGCATCAATCCCATTATGAATTAATTTCAAAACTACACATTCTCAAAAAATAACATACAACGATTAATCTTCACATAGTACCTGAATTACTTTCATGCTATATTAATAAAGAATAAAAAGAGTTGGCTAAAAAGCTAAAAAATTGGCTTATAATTACAGCCCAAATGCTAAAACTTTGTAATTAAAATTCCAATGCAAATAAGACTCAAGCTTTAAAACAGAAATTGGTTGCTGTAGGAAATAGATTATTCAGGTACAATTTAGATGGGACTCAATATAAAACTACAATTTGAAAGACGAAAGCATAATAAATTAATATTTTACAAGTATTTTGGCTTTCTGTTATTTATAATGCGTTATTTCTGTACCCCGCTATCAAACAAACTACCATATTAGTCACTACGTCAAAATGAATTCTAATACCTGCATCACCACAGATACATACAAATTCATTTGGAGCAGCGTCCACCAAACATACACAATGGACAGGGTCATTGTGTAATGAGAAGTGTTTATATGTTTGGCAAAGCTTCAATAAAATTTTCTCCTCAAACAGAGTGCATTAAGTAAATAAAGAGCAATGAAAAATCTACAGTAGCCATATTTATCAGTAGAAATGAATAAAATAAAAATTTGCATGCGAGGTCGTTGGCTTTGTTGACATAATAGAAATCATTTCAATTTGAGGCCGTCCGTGGATGGTAGCTCAGCGTTTTGATTGGAAAATTGATTGAAGACAAACATTGAAGCCAAACACTATTTTTGCTTTTTATTTATTATTATTTTTTGGAATAATTTCTGAAAAATAGATTTTTATTCAACACCGAAAGAGCATGAACATGAACAATGAGAAGATGGCGCATTTAGCAGTAAGTGGCAGTTTTTATCATGTTTAAGTCATAATCAATAAACAATGCAGTTGAGAATCGATATTGAGCATAATTTCTCAATATATTCTCTATGAAAAATTTACAACATGAGATGAGNAGGTNGACTTAATAAACGCCAAATTAGCCGACAATTNAAGTTTGATGAAATACACCCTGTACGCATTGTTTATCTGTTATTAAAGTATGATATTTTGAAAATCACCCTTTGCAGTAGCTAACATGCACTTTCAATATGACCATAAGCAATGGTTTTGCCNTGTAAATTGTTC
>NW_003526945.1:547086-548095 GCF_000181795.1 Trichinella spiralis | reverse complement strand
CCTGTGGTGGATTCCATATTCCAATTGTCTATTTAATAACCCTGTTAAAGTATGGATCTACAATTGACGGTATTATATCTATTTATAAAAAATTATGACGCACTTTTGCGTTTACATTGTATGTTAATCATTTTATTGAAACTCTCACTGCTGAAATATGTTGTTACGAGTGACTTTATTTAGCTTAATTACAAATTAAAAAACTCAGTGTTGCATTTACTTTGCATTTTAAACTTTCTAATTAGCATATTAAAATTAATCTCATATTTAATACAGTTTTCCTACATGTTACGGATTAATAACATTCTATTTATAGAAGATTACTTCCTATTTATAAAAAGATTAAAATCGTTGCACCTTGTCTAAGCTAATTGTTTAATTCATTTATACTAAGTTTACTTTTGCCACTGCCTAATTAAAAGACACCCCGATTAACATTTTCATAAGTAAAAAACTTATATTCGAACAATAGCTAATTCACAAATAATTAATAAATAAAATTATGCCTATTTAATGTTTACCATATTACATCCCTTTTAACTGTTTACATTACACTGTTTTAACGCAGAAATCTACTTTGACATTACATTCTTTAAAGTGAAAAACTGCTTTATACTAAAAATATATAATTAGCACTATAAAATTAATGAATAATTAAAACCTTTTATAAGATGAAATGTAAATGAAAAACTGATAAACTTTTCTACTTTAAAACAGTGTAATGTAAACAAAAACTGAATTTGCCCAATTATTAGATGAATGAACATTATATTTCTTTTATCATTTAAGTTCCTAAATGGATAAATTAATGTATAAAATGTTAACAAATTTAAACTATTTAGCATGATTATAAGGGAAAACTCTCGATGAAGATTAATTTCAAATGTTTGATGCCTAAACTGATGAAAGGTGCAACGCCAAATAAACTAGTTAAAGGTGTGACGGCAAATCTGATGTCAATCATTGGCCAAGTGTCAGAGCCGGCGTAACAATAACACAAACGCATAGC
>NW_003526945.1:540762-547076 GCF_000181795.1 Trichinella spiralis | reverse complement strand
AATATTAATGTACTGTCCTGCAGAACCAACTCATGTTTGCATACTTACCGTATGATTTACAACTCATCATTATTGATTTAATGTATTATGCCTACTTATCTTTTCAAATAGAACTGACAACTGTAAGTAGCTGTTTTTTGCTTTCCATTTAAAATATTCTAATTAACTATTAAAAAACCCTGCTAAAATATGAAATTACGAGTGACGTTATTATATCTAATTAGAAAAAATTATGACCCACTTTTGCGTTTACATTGTATGTTAATCATTTATTAAAAAACTCTCACTGCTGAAATATGTTGTTACGAGTGACGTTATTTAACTTAATTAAAAATTAAAAAACTCAGTGTTGCATTTACGTTGCATTTTAAACTTTCTAATTAGCATATTAAAATTAATCTCATATTTAATACAGTTTTCCTACATGTTACGGATTAATAACATTCTATTTATAGAAGATTACTTCCTATTTATAAAAAGATTAAAATCGTTGCACCTTGTCTAAGCTAATTGTTTAATTCATTTATACTAAGTTTACTTTTGCCACTGCCTAATTAAAAGACACCCCGATTAACATTTTCATAAGTAAAAAACTTATATTCGAACAATAGCTAATTCACAAATAATTAATAAATAAAATTATGCCTATTTAATGTTTACCATATTACATCCCTTTTAACTGTTTACATTACACTGTTTTAACGTAGAAATCTACTTTGACATTACATTCTTTAAAGTGAAAAACTGCTTTATACTAAAAATATATTATTACCACTATAAAATTAATGAATAATTAAAACCTTTTATAAGATGAAATGTAAATGAAAAACTGATAAACTTTTCTACTTTAAAACAGTGTAATGTAAACAAAAACTGAATTTGCCCAATTATTAAATGAATGAACATTATATTTCTTTTATCATTTAAGTTCCTAAATGGATAAATTAATGTATAAAATGTTAACAAATTTAAACTATTTAGCATGATTATAAGGGGAAACTCTCGAAGAAGATTAATTTCAAATGTTTGATGCCTAAACTGATGAAAGGTGCAACGCCAAATGAACTAGTTAAAGGTGTGACGGCAAATCTGATGTCAATCATTGGCCAAGTGTCAGAGCCGGCGTAACAATAACACAAACGCATAGCGACGCTTACCGTTCCTCTTGGGGGAGTAACGATCACCACTAGATTGGCACTGAAACAGAGTCTCAGCACTACGTCAATTGCGAATTTGCATAACTGCCTCTAGGACAGATACGTCTTACGAATTCACATAGGTGTTGAAATCCCATTGCACAAGATTTCAAACAACGTCCATTACCACACAAATGGACAGGGTCATCTCTTTAAAACCGGTCTCTGGACAGCACGGGACTAGGAGACTCCGCCGAGGGAAGTCCCCGTTAACGGGCAGGAGGGCGGGGGGCGGCGCGGGGGCGGTCGGGCTGAAAAAAAACCTTGCTTGAGATCCCATTGCTGGGATCCGAACAAGGCGGCAGGCCTCTGGTACCGCAACCGGGAGAGGAAGAGGTGAGCTTTGAAAATATGGACTTTGATCATTTGATACGGTTAGGGTCGCGTCGTGCAGTGTAACCCGTCGAACTCCTGCACACCACCCTATCTCACATTCCTCCTATCCTTGCACTGCTATTCTCAAACATTTACTTATTCTAATACTCAAACTATAGCAGTGCTACAAACTCACTAAGCTCAAAAATTGTCCTTTGAAATGATCGACAAATTATTCAACCATTTCACTTTCCGCAAATGAACCCTAAACTCAACTCGAAAGGCATGGGACATGAAAATGTTCAAATGCGGAAAGCCACTCAAATTTATTAAAATAATACTCATGATCTATGTCCAATTACTCTAATTAACAAACATCTGAATTAAATGCTCAATAACTTACAGCTCGAATTTATATAAATTACAGACTCAAGAACTCCTCAGTGAACTTTAAGTAATTAGCCTAACTCAAAGAATTATACTTACCAAACTTACCCTCGTCTTCTGGATGTCCACTTTCATCTTCTATTCTTCTGTATCTAAATGTAGAAGAATTAATTCAATGAAATAATGTTATAATAAATAAAAAACAAAGCCGTTTTTATTGTTCATCATCGTCCATCATCGCATTGAAAACGCCATTGTTCATTCGCCGCACATCGTTCGCCTACAATCATTTGAAATGAGTTTCTAGAGCAACTAATAGTCGCCTCAGGAAAATTTACATAAAGTTCATTTCTATTGATTAGCAAGTACGAAACGTATTTCTCATTTCCTTGAACAAATATTATGCAGGCCACGCATAAGCTCAAAAGCAAACAAATTGAAATGCAAATTCAACTTGAAACTGCACCATGCCTTTGTTTGAATAGATAAGATTCCTCTATATCTAATAACACACCTTACTCAGTATTTAAAGGAGAAATAGATCGAGCAAATATCATTCTAGGATTCTGTTGGTCAACAAAGTCAATTTAACTGACGTACTGCTAATATGAAGTTAATTTTCAAACCGCCCAATTTGCATAAAAGACAGACACTGCGCACATAGCGGTAAACGCTGGCTTACGTAAGTTGAATATGCTATTCCAGTATGAATTAGAACATAATGTCAACAAAAAATAAACTATGCTCGAGTACACTGGTTGCGCCCTCTGACACGCAAAAGTAGCTAGATAAAAATGTTGATTTATCTAATGTCTTCATGATGCAAAATTTAGAAAACAATATAAAGTGATAATAAAATGAAATAATTTCTGTATAAAAACCGTATTTTTCTGTGTTGCATAATAGATAGCACTATGCTCTTTCTGATATTCTATCTGTACAGCAGAGTATGAAATTGAATGCTATAAGCATGTGCAAATTGAATAATGTATTGCCTTCTAGAGTTAAATCTGGGCGATCATTGAAAATAGCTAATTGAAGTATGGATTTTTTCAAAAACGTTAACTTTCAACTGTATGTAATTGAGAATTCAGTTTCAAAAGTATTTTAAGCTTTACGAATCTTCAAATTGAAAAATGCTGATAGACCTAAATATACATAAATTCATAGCAAAACATCTGGAACATATGGTTCAATATTAAAAGTTTACCTGAATCCAGATTCTTGCACTTGCACCTTGGTTACACACCGCCACCATTAATTGAACATTATTGAAATGAAATAATAACTATGGATACAATGTTTGCTTTTCTCTCGTTTGTGTATTACTTGTTAACCTTATTATCAGTAATTTGGCAATTTTCATGATGTATATTACTGTACTTTCAATTATCTTTCTGTGGTTTTATTTTTGAAGAATAATTCAACTTAGTATTTAAAGAATATTTTACTTTTCTTCATTGGAGTTGAAATTACGATATTAATGTAAAATGAATTGTGTATGTATTTCACTGACAACTTTGAAGCTGTAGTGCAGCCAAACAGGCTATCATCAGTTAGGTTAACCCCTACAGATTTTCATATACTTTTCATTTATTACTTTGTCATTCATGTTTGAATTCCAGATATATTTTAATGTCGTTTGTGATTTTTGCTTTTTATGCTTGTTTCCGCACAACGAGACGGCTGATGATTTTCAGCCAAGCTGCACATTCCCGCGTTAGCTCAACAAAAAGGTCAACCTGATTAACAGATACAACTTTTCAGTAGTCGCCATAAATGCACTTTCTTTCCACGGCTTCGCTATCTTGCACCTATTTTTCCAAAAACTCTGCCTACTTTATCATACGCAAATTTCTGTATCCCACGTCCTAATGGCTGTCGCTATGACGCGTTTTATTTGTCCAGACTGCCTGTCTGATTTATATATAATTCGCGCACTGATACTGAGAACCCCTTCTCCACCTTCCTGTCCTCGAACCTCCATTTCAGCTCCCAACATTGTCAGCAACCCACCACTTTTACTATCTCCTCCCTTATACCCTCGGTCACTCGATATTTTATAAAATTGCTTCAGGAATTGTTGCTCGTAGCTGCTTTCATTGATTTCCTGATCCTTACGTAAATGGCACTGTCATAAACATCTGAATGTGTTTCAAGTTGCATGAACAGTAGTATTTACTGATGCTGAGAACGCCACAAAATAGTGCCGTTTTTAAATTTAAACAAAACTGGAATATCAATCACGTGATATAATAACTTTGAAATTAATAATTTTAATTGCATTTCAAACGAATGATACGTTTCAGTTTTATTTGAAACTGAACATTTCTATTGTCAGCCCAAAATCAATGACAAAGTCAGAATGAACGTAATCATTATTGCAAGTCTGTTCAAACCTTCTTCTGTCATGGTCCGGCAGTCAGGAAATAGTTATTTAGACATTTCACTGCAGTAAATCTTCGTTCTGCGCCGCAGGAGGCGATTGAGGGAGTTACAGAGTTTCAGCAACTAAACTACATGTAAAGATAAGCGCAATGCGCTAACCTCAGAGGCAATTTAAATCAAAATTAGTGGGCAGAGTGCGTTGAAAATATCCATGAGTGTGTCATTTATTAATGTCAACAATTACCACTCACAAAAAGTTGAAATTTCTACAAAATATATGAGAAATACGCATACGTTTTGAGACAGCAATGAATGATTATTTACCAGACATAATTTCAAAAATTCAATTTAATTCATCGTAAAAAAACGATAAATGAGGAGAATTGTAAAGGGTTCGTTGCAAGAAAAATTTCATGTGCAGAAATTGGAAATGTTTACTTCCGTTGAAAAAGAGTTACTGATTTAGGAATATCCAAAGTATTTAAATAGGCAGTAGGCAAATTTAGAGCCCATTTCTTCAACAAAACTTTCTTTGATCAACATGACTCTACAACAATCAAAAATAGTCCAAACTTGCAAAACAGAATTTTCACAGATTTTCGCTAAAACAACCAAGTCTATAGCCCATGAAATTATGGAACTTTCAAGAAAAATGTTTTTCGCCAAAAATTAAGACGATTTATATTAGTAGAGAATTATTCGCTAACTATAATAAACTTACTCGTACCGTAACTGTTTGCGTATGTGTTGAAATATAACAAAAAAGTAAAAGTTCTATTAGAATTTTTATGAAATCGAAATAAAACGGAATAAAAAATAAAAGTTAAATAAATGTGCATATCGCATTAATTTTTACCACGAAGTTATGAACGTTTTTACCCCAAAAAAGGAATTTATTTTAATAGGAATTGTTCCTGATTTTCATTAAAGCAACAGGAAGTTTCCAAATTAAAATTCTTTGTTCACTGAATATTTTTGATTTATTACAATTCAGAGATACGACCTACCCAAAATTATCACATCAGAAAGCTATTTTCGTGCAATATGTCAGTCTTTTTATTCTATAAATTTCAAATGCTCAAACAGGCAACTTTATCAAATTTCTCAACAAATCATTAATTGCGGGTTATTAAAAATTTACATACCTTTAATTGGCACAAAACTGCTAGCACTAATCATAAAATTATTTCACAATGAATCGGAGTTTATGAGAAGCATGGATTAAGTATCACCGTACAAACAAGTGGATACCACTAAAGATTCAAATAAGTGCTATCCATGAGACCAATAATTGAAAATGAATTGTGAATTTATTTAATTACATAGCATTTGTAATGAAGGTTTACTCTCAGCGACTACACATTATACTGATTATGTAAATCACCATTGCATCGTTGCTACTTAGCAAAAGTAAATTCAAATAGCCACACACTTCGCATTAATCAGAAGACCAATAGATGAAAAAGATTATAAAGGGGACCGTATTCCATGAAATGTTTGCTTTCAGCAAAGTAAACACTTACAGCACACACGTTTTGATTCGCAGCAATTAATAATAATTTAACAGTAATAATTTCAGAAATACAACTTCATTAATAGTAAAAAAAGGATAAATTAGTAGAATTGGAAAAAAGTAGATAGCAGAAATGTTTCATGTACAGAAACTGGAAGTCTCTTTTTCCGTTGAAAGAGAATCACAAATCGGCAAATGACCCATGTAATAACATAGACAGTAGACAAATTCAGAGCACATGTATTCTACAACTATTGGTTAGGTGCGGTTGAAACTTTAGAAAATTCTTTCATGCATCAACAGAAAACTATCGCAATCACAAATAGTCCAAATTATTAAAACAAATTTTTCGCCGATTTTCGCAAAAGCAACCAAGTCTATAAAACATGAAATTTTGCAATTCTCAAGAACTGGACTAAAAATGAAGGAAAATCGACTTGCTCAAAAACAGAAATATTGCACAGTGATGGGCAGTTGCAAGCATACTTTCATTATAATGTCGGAAAATCCTTTTC
>NW_003526945.1:539188-540752 GCF_000181795.1 Trichinella spiralis | reverse complement strand
CTATCTCTTCCGTATACCCATCAGTCACTCGATATTTTTTAAATGCTCAGGATTGTTGCTCGTAGCTGCTTTCATTGATTTCCTGATCCTTACGTAAATGGCACTGTCATAAACATCTGAATGTGTTTCAAGTTGCATGAACAGTAGTATTTACTGATGCTGAGAACGCCACAAAATAGTGCCGTTTTTAAATTTAAACAAAACTGGAATATCAATCACGTGATATAATAACTTTGAAATTAATAATTTTAATTGCATTTCAAACGAATGATACGTTTCAGTTTTATTTGAAACTGAACATTTCTATTGTCAGCCCAAAATCAATGACAAAGTCAGAATGAACGTAATCATTATTGCAAGTCTGTTCAAACCTTCTTCTGTCATGGTCCGGCAGTCAGGAAATAGTTATTTAGACATTTCACTGCAGTAAATCTTCGTTCTGCGCCGCAGGAGGCGATTGAGGGAGTTACAGAGTTTCAGCAACTAAACTACATGTAAAGATAAGCGCAATGCGCTAACCTCAGAGGCAATTTAAATCAAAATTAGTGGGCAGAGTGCGTTGAAAATATCCATGAGTGTGTCATTTATTAATGTCAACAATTACCACTCACAAAAAGTTGAAATTTCTACAAAATATATGAGAAATACGCATACGTTTTGAGACAGCAATGAATGATTATTTACCAGCCATAATTTCAAAAATTCAATTTAATTCATCGTAAAAAAACGATAAATGAGGAGAATTGTAAAGGGTCTGATGCCAGAAAAATTTCATGTACAGAAATTGGAAGTGTTTACTTCCGTTGAAAGTGAGTTACTGATTTAGGAATATCCAAAGTATTTAAATAGGCAGCAGGCAAATTTAGAGCCCATTTCTTCAACAACACTTTCTTTGATCAACATGAAACTATAACAATCAAAAATAGCCCAAACTTTGCGTATGTGTTGAAATATAACAAAAAAGCAAAAGTTCAATTAGAATTTTTATGAAATCGAAATAAAACGGATTGAAAAATAAAAGTTAAATAAATGTGCATATCGCATTAATTTTTACCACGAAGTTATGAACGTTTTTACCCCAAAAAAGGAATTTATTTTAATAGGAATTGTTCCTGATTTTCATTAAAGCAACAGGAAGTTTCCAAATTAAAATTCTTTGTTCACTGAATATTTTTGATTTATTACAATTCAGAGATACGACCTACCCAAAATTATCACATCAGAAAGCTATTTTCGTGCAATATGTCAGTCTTTTTATTCTATAAATTTCAAATGCTCAAACAGGCAACTTTATCAAATTTCTCAACAAATCATTAATTGCGGGTTATTAAAAATTTACATACCTTTAATTGGCACAAAACTGCTAGCACTAATCATAAAATTATTTCACAATGAATCGGAGTTTATGAGAAGCATGGATTAAGTATCACCGTACAAACAAGTGGAGAAAGTTAAAGATTCACATAAGTGCTATACATGAGACCAATAATGGAAAATGAATAGAGAACCTGTTTAAATACATTGCATAAGTAAATAAGGTTTACTATCTGAGTTTACACATTAT
>NW_003526945.1:538475-539178 GCF_000181795.1 Trichinella spiralis | reverse complement strand
CTGTGATAATCGCTGCACGTCCGACATTTTGATGTTAAGTGTGCTGATCTGAACGCAGAACTTCCAGAAAAGCTGTATATATAACAGCAACCCGGGTTTGAAGACACAAACAAGGATATGGTATGATCAGTTGAAACGCAGCACATATGGTCTTAAGCAATCAGCGAGAGCGTGGAATACGAAGGCCAGAGAGATACTTACTACTGTCGGTTTCCGTCAAGCAAAGGCAGATTTATGCTTGTATACAAGAAAGGAGCCATCCTGTAGTATGACGTATGTACTGTTTTACGTCGATGATTTGTTAATCGATGCAGAGAACGAAGATGTTGCCATAACTGTCAACAAGCAAAAGAACAAGTACATAGAAGTCAAAGACCTTGGGGAAGTTTCATATTACTTAGGCATCCAAACAGAAAGAAAATTAGATGGCACTTTTGTGATACATCCACAAAATAAAATAAAGCAAAAAATAGAAATTTGTTGTATGCAAGAAGCAAACATTTTGGCAACACCAATGCTTCAAACTATCTAAGCTCGAAACATGAACCAAGTCTCGCGTTCCCAGTTATTCGCAAATTCCGATGAAAAAATGGTTAGAAGATACGCACTTACTTCGAGCCTTGTCCAGGTGTAGCCCTAAAGTGGGGTGGGGCCCACCCCAACAATCCAACAACGCACATATGGCCCACAGTCCATCAAAGGG
>NW_003526945.1:537111-538465 GCF_000181795.1 Trichinella spiralis | reverse complement strand
CCTGAAAACTTGATAATAAAAAATACCAGACAAATTCATTGATATTTACGCAAAACTGCAACCAATTCCTCCAAGAAATGTCACTGATTCTAATAACATTTATACCTGAAATTCTTTTTTACAACACAGCAATCATTAATTTTTTCTAAATTTAATTACTGAGATATATTCATTGCAAACGAAATAGGAATAAGGACTTATTAAAAGAAACAGAATGAATTACACTTTTCATCTAATATTGCATTATTTTTCTCAATCAATGATACGTGTACAAACAAGCAATTCTACCAAATATCTTATTAACCCTTTGATGGATTGTTGGGGTAGAGCCCACCCCAGGGGGTTTTCTTTTCCTCGCATTCTGTCAATTTTCATTTTTGTAGTCTGAAGCTTTGTGACATCTCTTTTGAAACAATAACACATATTTTGAAAAGAATTTCAATGTTCCAGGAATTTTTGTTCGGTCTACAGAACATCGTAAATTCAAAATATACGTTGTTGGCACTACTGTCTGATGGCAGGTCTGTTTTATTTATCCGTAATGTTCCCACAATCGTCGTTTTTTTAGCTAACAGATCTTCCGCTGCATTCTGCTTCCATACTGCAATGAACATCTACGCAGCTACTGTGAGCATTGTGCTATTAATCCTAACACTTCCAAATAAAGGGAGATCAACAGATTTATTATGTCAACTTTGTTGAATTTTTCAGCTAGAAGAGACTTGAAATTTATTTCAAATAATGAAATTTTAATCAAAATACATAAAAATAGATAAATTATAGAAAATGAAATCAAAAAAATGTGGAATATCGATTTCCTGCTCAACACTTTTCCATATGTTTATGTTAAAACTATAGAAAGGGCTTAGATAAACCAAGTCTTATCGGAACCAAAAAAATGACTATAGAACTGAGTTTGTTATCAAAATGTGCAGAATAGCGTGCTCTACTCAAGACAGTAATTTCTTTTACGAATTTAACAAAACTAAGTCCACACTAAGAAAAAAAGTGAAAAATGACGATTTTTTAACGAAAATTTTGTCGCATTTTTTGCCAATAAAAGGCTTCAAAATTATTAAAACTGGAAACACCTTGATACCATCATGTACAGAATTCTTCGCACTATCCAATAAAAAAAATTTCATAAAAATTGAACATACTTCAAGCTTTTTACACGTGTTTTTCTAAAGTGGGGTGGGGCCCACCCCAACAATCCAACAACGCACATATGGCCCACAGTCCATCAAAGGGTTAAATAATCAATTGAGAATAATTCAGAGTATCTGTAATTAAATAATTCTACATATTCTTTCCATATATGAAGAACAAATCCATTATTACATTGCACCTTCCC
>NW_003526945.1:535491-537041 GCF_000181795.1 Trichinella spiralis | reverse complement strand
AAAAAGAAAAGAAACCGGAATTTTTGATAATAAAGAATAGAATTCCGTTTTATTAATATTCATGCAAAATTGCAACTTATTCCTCCAGGAAATGTTTGTTTTTTAATAACATTTAACGTGTAATTCATTTTGTAATACAGTAATCGTAATTAAAAAAAATTTATTTTCGCAATTTATTCATTGCAAACGATTAGAAATAAGGACATATTAAAAGAAACAGAATGAATTGCACTTTTCATCTAATATTGCATTATTTTTCTCAATCAATGATACGTGTACAAACAAGCAATTCTACCAAATATCTTATTAACCCTTTGATGGATTGATGGGGTAGAGCCCACCCCAGGGGGTTTTCTTTTCCTCGCATTCTGTCAATTTTCATTTTTGTAGTCTGAAGCTTTGTGACATCTCTTTTGAAACAATAACACATATTTTGAAAAGAATTTCAATGTTCCAGGAATTTTTGTTCGGTCTACAGAACATCGTAAATTCAAAATATACGTTGTTGGCACTTCTGTCTGATGGCAGGTCTGTTTTATTTATCCGTAATGTTCCCATAATCGTCGTTTTTTTAGCTAACAGATCTTCCGCTGCATTCTGCTTCCATACTGCAATGAACATCTACGCAGCTACTGTGAGCATTGTGCTATTAATCCTTACACTTCCAAATAAAGGGAGATCAACAGATTTATTACGTCAACTTTGTTGAATTTTTCAGCTAGAAGAGACTTGAAATTTATTTCAAATAATGAAATTTTAATCAAAATACATAAAAATAAATAAATTATAGAAAATGAAATCAAAAAAATGTGGAATATCGATTTCCTGCTCAACACTTTTCCATATGTTTATGTTAAAACTATAGAAAGGGCTTAGATAAACCAAGTCTTTTCGGAACCAAAAAAATGACTATAGAACTGAGTTTGTTATCAAAATGTGCAGAATAGCGTGCTCTACTCAAGACAGTAATTTCTTTTACGAATTTTACAAAACTAAGTCCACACTAAGAAAAAAAGTGAAAAATAACGATTTTTTAACGAAAATTTTGTCGCATTTTTTGCCAATAAAAGGCTTCAAAATTATTAAAACTGGAAACATCTTGATAACATCATGTACAGAATTCTTCGCACTATCCAATAAAAAAAATTTCATAAAAATTGAACATACTTCAAGCCTTTTACACGTGTTTTTCTAAAGTGGGGTGGGGCCCACCCCAACAATCCAACAACGCACATATGGCCCACAGTCCATCAAAGGGTTAAATAATCAATTGAGAATAATTCATAGTATCTGTAATTAATAATTCTACAATATTCTTTCCATATATGAAGAAAGAATTCATTAATACATTGCACTTCCCCTGAAGACCCTTTTGTTGAACTTACCTTTTATGCCTTATGTTGAAAACTACTATAATTACAAATCATATGCGGATTGCGTTTTCCTAGATTGTTAATTTTCTTAATTTTATCCCTTTGAAAGAAATTATGTTGAGAAAATACATCATTTAGCGCACATTTGCATAAACGCTGCTGCATTATGATGGACAA
>NW_003526945.1:460916-528458 GCF_000181795.1 Trichinella spiralis | reverse complement strand
GCTGCTTTTGAAAGTCGAAAATCTAGTATCGAAATGATTTAAATGATCAGAAAAATAAATAAACACTACAAACCTGGTCAGACGTGTACAAAAGCGTATTGATGAGATATTGACAAAAACCTCACATAATTTGCGATTTTAATCTGTGCGATAGAAAAGGAAACGAAACCTGAAATCTTGATAATAAAGAATAGAATTCCATTTTATTAATATTTATGCAGAAACTGCAACCTATTCCTCCAAGAAATGTCTCTGATTCTAATAACATTTATACCTGTAATTCATTTTTGTAATACAGTAATCGTTAATTTTAAAAAAATTTATTTACGCAGTTTTATTCATTGCAAACGATATAGGAATAAGAACTAATTGAAGGAAACAGAATGAATTACACTTTTCATCTAATATTGCATTATTTTTCTCAATCAATGATACGTTTACATACAAGCAATTCTATCAAATATCTTACTGAATAATCTATTGATAATAATTCATAGTATCTGTAATTAATAATTGTGCAATATTGTTTCCATATATGAAGATAGAATTCATCAATAACTTGCATAGAATACAAAGAATATAATTCCATTTTATTTATATGTATGCAGAAACTTCAACGTATGACAATTACACAGCTACGTTAAAGCATGGGACGAACATGGAAAGTTTTATTCGCATTAAGTTTTACCATACCTGAAAACAAGGAATAATCTTGAAACTATTTATTACCCTTTGTCGATCAATTCATTGAAGAACATTTCAACAGCCGATAGAATGATTGCCAGATGTTTATTCGTTCATTATTCAACATATTATTATGAGAATTTTTTACTTTTCCGCATTTTATCTGCTTTACTTCCATTTTTGCCTTTTATTAGTGCTCTTGTACGATAAGACTCTCAGCTCTAATAACTACATTTATGTTAAATGAGACTTTTATTTATTTCTCTGAACATTGAAGCAAGCTGTGTTGCAGCTAAGACGGCTGTCATCAGTTTCTTAATTACCAGCAGATTCCTATATGCATTTAATTTATTGCTTTGTGGTTCGTGCTTGAATTCCAGGTATATTTGAAAGTCGTTCGGGACCTTGGCCTTTTGTGGTTGTGTTCCTACAACGAAACGTCTGATGCTTTTGCGCCAAGTTTCACATTCCCGCGTCAGCCCAATTAGAAGGAAAACATGATTAGCAGATACAATTTTATAGTAGCCGCGGTCACTACATTTCCTTTCCAGTACTATTTATTGACGTTGAGGATGCCGCAAAATAGAACGTCTTGTCTTGTGAAATGTGGACTGTGGAATCACCCTTCACCAGCAGATACTTAATTATGGAGAAGAAATGAAAAATAAAGTGCATAATTATAGCCTTGTAAAAAGAAATTATACTCCTTCATTTATTGTAAAATATGCAGAGCCGTTGAATTTTTTAACAGGGGCTGATGGTTTTTACAAATGATCTATCATGTACATGTATTATAATACATGACAGTCTGACGAGGAACAAAATAAAGCCGTTTTTTCATTTAAAGAAAATTGGAAAATAAAATACGTGATAATTGACTGTAGAAATAAATTGATCGTAAAAATATATACATTTGCAGAAATCTAACAGATTCGATGTCAAAAATGTATCATGTGCAGAAACTGGCAGTCTCTGCTTCTGTTGAAAAATCGTTACTGATGGACGACATTCCTATGTATTAAAATAGGCAGTTAGTTAACATTAGAGCCCATACATTCCACAACTACTGGGCAGCTTAAGGTCAAACTGTTCAAAACACTATCTTTTATCAATATAAAACTATAACAATCAAAAAAAGACTAAATTTTGACAAAGTTTTTTCGCTGATTTTTGCAAAAAAATACTAATGTTTTACTAATGTTTGACTCTTTTCTTTGGAGTATGGTAATTCTACATGATTCGTTTACTATTAAAATAAACTGCAACTCATTGTTGTATTCACATTGTTTTTAGCATCACATAGGAAACTTCCCTAATGTCTTTGACTTCGATGTACTTGTTCAATTGCTTGTTGACAGTTGCTTGTCAACAGCTTCGTTCTCTGCAGCGATTAGCAAATCATCGACATAGAGCAACACGTATGTCATACTACGGGATGGCTCCTTTCTTGTATACAAGCATAAATCTGCCTTTGCTTGACGGAAACCGACAGTAGCATCTCTCTGGTCTTCGTATTCCACGCTCTCGTCGATTGCTTAAGACCATATATGCTGCGCTTCAACTGCCATACCATATCCTTGTTTGTGTCTTCAAACCCGGGTGGCTGTTCCATATACAGCTTTTCTGGAAGCTCTGCGTTCAGACAAGCACAGTTAACAAAGTGTCGGACGTGCAGCGATTTTACAGCAGCGATGCTAAGCAATGTGCGGATAGTCTCGTGTTTTACAACTGGCGCAAACGTTTCATCATAGTCTTCTCCTAGACGTTGTGAGAACCCACGCGCCACCAATCGCGCTTTGTAAGAGTGTATCTTACCGCTTGCATCTCTCTTAGCTTTGAATATCCATTTTGATGAGATCACATTGCAGCCGTCAGGTGGTTCGACAAGCTCAAATACTCCTTTCCTCTTTAATAATGTCATTTCCTCTTCGGCTGCTGCTATCCATTTGTTCCGTTCTCGAGCCGGCAGTTTCATTACTTCCTCCCACGATGTTGGTTCGCATATTTTGGTTGCGCGTATATTGTAGCTTAGTCGTTTCGGCGGTATACCTTTGTTGATTCTTCGAGAGCGTCGTAATGTTGGAGCTTCTATGCCGTCTTTCATGGGTTCTCCTTCGCTAACCAAAGTAAAAACCTAACGGAAAGAAATATACTTACCCATGTTACCCCAGTCTCATCGCTCATGTCAATCTCCAACTCAGCATTTTCAAGTGTGGCTAAATTAATTTAAATAATGCAATGATAAGGAGAAACAGCCGCTCATATTGTTATTCCTCGTCCGTTATCGTTCAGCAAACTACATTGTGCACACGTCGCAAACCGCTCGCCAACAGCCATTGCAACTGAATTCACATTAGCAATCGCATTGCAATTGAATTAAAATTTGTATATAATTTCTGTTTTACAAATATTGCATCTATACTTTATTACTTTAAATAAACTTTATGTAAAAGCAATTAAGCAGATAGGCCTCCCATAAAAATTTGCACCTTTACGAGACAACGCCTAAGATTGATTAAACAATATATCAAAAACTCACCTATTTCAATCTATTATTGAATATTTTAATTATTTATGAAAATACATTTACTAATAAGTGACGACATATATAACTTGATTCAGATGGGTAATAGAAAACTGAATAATGCAAAATACCTGCACCAGAGATTTCACAGTACTTATTAAAAAAGAAACGGCAACAAAGATATTACTTCTGGAAATGGCAGTATACATACACATACAGAAAGCGGTGAGGATACAACAAAAAGATAAAAAATGTTTAACGTATGTAATTAACACTTTTTCGGAGAGAGTTCATTATTCACAGATGTTATGCCCAGTATTGTGCACTGCCATCATTATGTACAGTATACATGAAGCACAAGCAAGTAATAATGCATATGAATTAAAAATGTTCTTTAATTTCTTTAAGATATTCTTCAAATATTGACAAAAAATTATAAAATAAATACTATTTGGAATAAATATTTAAATACTATAGGAAGGAAAACAATATATAGTAAAATAATAATTATAAATAATTAATTCATTTAATACTTTTACGAAATAAATGAACTTCATAATTCCTAAAACTTTTATTATCAATAATTGCTGTATCGGCAGTTACAGCAGATAGTAAATGATAATCAAGTATAATTTTGCCAGCCGTTCGCTGGTGAGATAAAACGACAGTGAGCTGTATAACTGTGTAGACACGGGCGTAACCTTCTCGGTCGTAAGGTGCTTTTCGGGTCCTCAACTTCTGTCTGGCTTCAATCCTCTCCAGTTGACGTCTTCTGGATTCTCGGGATGTGCTCCACGATGCGCTACCACGATACGCACGACGGGTGCTACTACTGCTCTCAGTTACTACTACTTCGGCGGCGCTCTACATGGCTCTATATATAGAGCCCCGGGGTCAGCGGCTCGGCGGGTAGTTCAATCGAACTGCCAATGGGCAACTTGCTCGACGTGGGAACGCTCGATATCTGAGGCGCCGATCTGAATCACCGTCGGCTTCCAGTAAGCCGCCCGGGTTCGGATCCTTTCATCTTCGATTGGTCCGCGGCGCCGGTGGCCAATTGGCGGTTCTATAGGAAGAAAACAATAACACTGGTGAAAGTGAACAAAAGAAACATAAGAGAGATTAAATTAAAATCGTTGATTGCAAACAAGAAAGATTTTCAAAGAATACTCAAATATTTCGATGCTGACATTCTGTAGTTGTCACTCCTAGTTTTAGCTGAAAACTGCAAATATGGACAGTTTATCATTTCTAGATTTCCCCTTTGTACTTAAATCGCCTTTAGCTACTCAGCAGAACAATTTCTGGCAAACGGAAAAGCATCTTATGCATAAATCTCGTAAAACTGTTAGCTAAAACGTAATTTATCTGACGAACAAAGCAACTGTTGAATGATATTTTTTTAAACAGTATTTATGAACGCTAAAATCGATTGTCACATCAGTAACTCGTGCGCACATTACATACAACGTATAACTGCCACGAAGAAAAAGTGAAACAACCGTCTACTTGAAAATCCATAAAGCGGTTGACCGTAATATTTATATATTTTTTCCATTGTGAATTCTTTTTTTTCTTCATTTGAAATGCCATGTTCTGTGTTATTTGAATACTTGTAATTTTTTATATATCATTTTTGAAATTGAAGTTTTTTTTCTGATGATTTTCTTTTGTATCATTTTAATAACTGTTCAACCCTACTTCAAATAACTTTTTTAATCGTTTTAGTTTAATTATTATGAAGCTGATCTGTGTTGCGACTAATTTAGCGAAGCGCAATGTTTCTTTTGCAGCACCAAAATTTGTGTTTCAGGTAGAAACTTTTATGCATTATTGCTTGTTTACTGACGCATTAAATCGCTTACCCAAATCAGCATTGTTTGTAAGCACCTTTTATGTACAATGAAAGGCAGAGAAATTAACTATCAGTAGAATTTGTAAAAGAAAACTCTGCTATGATTATTAAAACGTCTATGATTATCTAACATTGTTTTTTGTAATTGTAATTTTGTATTGGAAGATAATATCTCAAAAAGTGAATTTCCAGTGCATAGTACTTTTAGTTTTGCAAAATTGTTTACGTTAAACTGAATTCAACTCTTTGTTTACATTATATGAATAGCTGTTCATTATTTTTATCAGTGTTACTAGATTTTGTTGAAAAGCGAAGTAGCATATATTGTGTAGCTATTCTACCTTTATAAATGCATTAGTAAATTCATTTGTGTGTTTTTTATATAGGCAGATGCCTGAAGGCAAGGTCTTTCATAGAGTTTGTATTTTTGAAATTTAGTTTATTGAATTGTTGATTAATGGGATGCTTAATATGGGAATTTCATGCATCCAAATTATTTATTTATTTTCCTTTGTTTCTTGGTTGCACCAGATACTTTAGCTTAACAGGTTCATTCTGCTTATCTGCATGGGTCAACTAAATTTCATGAACTGAACTTTAAAATTATCTGAACATTCTTTTGTATTTTGCAATTGATTTTCAAGTTCGATCTTTTATACTGTACTTTTTCCAAATTGCACTTGTAATTATAAATCTGATGTGTAGACTTTAAAAGTTTGTTAATTCATTACTTCGTATTTTATTTTATAAATTATATGATTACTGAATATAAATATATTAAAAATTGCATTATGTCAATTGTTTTGCATTATTTTGCAAATGCGTTGAATTTTACAGTGAAAATTTTTACTTGTTTAAGGCGAAAAATCAATCAAAATGGTATCGTATTGATAATTCGGTTTACGACGCACTTGCATTGGAAAAAGCGTTGCCTTTGGGTTATTTGAAGCAAGTATGTTGATTTTCTAACTTCGTATGCTTGTTTTTTTATCTGGATGTTTTCTGTAGGTTGATACTTTCTCAGAATGTCAGTTCATACTTCGATCACAGTTGCTAGATTTGGTGAACTGCATGAGCTGCATGAATCCGACAGCTCCAGTTGTTCGATATGTTCTGTTTGGAAAATTTGGTACTGGAAAAACGACCACCTTGTGCCAGGCACTCCATTGGGCTTATATGAATGATTTTATCGTTTGTCATGTTCCTTTCGGTATGTTTATTGTTATTTATTATTTGTTATTTACTTGAACTGTTTTAGCTCGAAAATGGATTCACAATTTTAAAGAAGTTTCGATTTCGACGTGGAAATCCGGGCGTATTGATATGCCATTGGATGCGGCTGCCTGGTTGGAAGTGTTTAAGCGACGAAACGAAGCACGTATAAGGGCTCTCGGTGTAAAATTCTGAAGATTTTTTCTTTTTTTTGAAATTTTCTCAAAATAATAACTCAAGTAATTAATTGAAGATGAAAACAAGCAAAGATTACGTTTGGGGTGCTAGGGATTCGACGAAATGCGACGAGCCTCTGATGTCTGTTGTTGAATTGGGCATTGCTAGGCCGAAATTTGCTACAGATTGTGTCGGTGTGTTGCTGAAGGAATTGAAGCTGAACGCAACGAATGAAAAGTTTATTTATTGTCCATTTTCTTCTAAATTCATCATGTATGTATGTATGTATGTTTGTTTGTTTGTTTGCATTTTCAGGTGCAAATTATTCGTATCTGTCGATTGTGTGAATTCATTCTTCACCCTCAGTCGAGTGAAACGTGCTGATAAAACTTTTGTAAAATTTGATTACTTTTTTCAAATGTTATGTATTACATTGGAAAAATGATTCATTGAAGGCTGAGGCTTCTTGCTTGTCGCTGGTTCACGCTTTCAAAAAGATGCTGAAAAACGACTGGGTATGTTTGATTCTCTTCGTTTGAGGCAATTGTTTTTTTTCCATTCTGGTGCTTTTTCAGAATAATGGAATTGTTGTAGTGACTGTCGACAGTCGGCAGTATCTTTACTTGGAACGCCCATCTTATTTGCCGTTGTTTTTACTCGGCAGAGAAGTGAGCAACTTTTGTTCTTGCACAACATTATTTGTGCTAGACTTACTGGAGGATACGTTGTGGAATTTGTAGGGCTTCGAACTGTTGGAACCGTTCGTTCCTATTCACATTGAAAAGTACACCGAAGCCGAAGCTCGAAGCTACATCGAATACATGATTGCTAAGAACTGGATCCAACACGAAAAAGGTAAACAAGAACAGAACCAATACCGATAGATACAATGTTTTCGACTATTTGCAGCCCGGCGTGAAGAGGGACAGTTGGAATTGATGCATCTCAGCGATTTCAATCCGCTCTTATTGGACAAACTTTGCGCGTTCATGTAGTCCAAATCTTGAACATTTGCACTAGGTAGATTGTGATTGTTGAGAAAGAGAAAAATTGTTCTAATAAACGTGAATCTACATAGTGAGAATACTTTGCAAAACGCAAAATAGTTTTCAAATGAATTTACCTTCACCAAGTGAAATCACTCTTCCAGAGCATGAGCGCTGAAAAGAGTTTTCACAATGTAAAACAAAATCACCGATACAATGCAAATGGACAGTGAAAGTATCAGATACGACGCAGACATGCGTTGGTCGACGTTTTGTTGGGCACGTTTCGACTTCTCCACTTCGACGGCTTCATCTTGCAAATAGTCTTCTTCCATGCAACTGAGCAGACGTTCAGCGGACACCAGCGATTCGCGTTCAGTGTCAAAGCGTTTCAAATTCAGTTCGATCATGAAAAATTCTTTGATCGCTTCGACCGTTTCCAAGCCGGGATCGTTTTCAAACAAATAATCGCAAATGCTGATCTCACTTCTCGGTCGCAGAGACGTGAATACTCGTCTCGGCAATTGGTGAACCACGTTCGGTTCCGGTTCCAGCTCGCCGACCATCAGACCTTCGTAATGCAGCTCACCGCGGACGTACACACTGCGCAGGATGTCCATTTTCAACGATGCACTAAGCTCTTTTACACTAGCGGTCGACGGGACCCACGCTTCACAGGCAATCACCCCTGAAATACGTCAGTTTTGAAATTCAATTCCAGAAAGAGCGTGGGTGCAAAAATACGAAAAAAATTGATGAGCACGAACCTTGAATGCTCATTTTGCCGCAACATTCATCCATTTCCACTTGGTCGGTTTCGAACGATTCCGAAGATTCGTTAAAAACTATCGTACCTTCGATACTGCGATCAGCTGCCATCAAACGGCTCACCGACTGATCCTTGTCCATCGAACGACCATTAAAATGAATCCTTGATTCTTCTATATCAATGCAAGCATTTCTGACGGTGTAGAGGAACTTTTTGAAAAAGTTCCAAGTTTCCATTTCCACCGGTAAAAACGCATCACTTCGAATAAACAGCTGAACTGAAAAACGACACCATTCAATGTTGTCTCTGAATAGAAATTTGCATGGCACCAGGCAAGTAGGGTTGCTAGAAAAATCGACAACTCTCACAGAGCACGACTGCCCGCTGCCGTCGGGTGCGCTCATCAGAAATAGCCGTCTGCAACTGCTAGTAAACTGACTGCCCGCCGAGTACTGACGATTGCGCAGCTTGCGGATTCGGTTGAAAACTGACAAATTCATCGACTTGATCCAATCCTCACTCAGCTTGGATCCAACCACGTACAAGCCGACAATTTCAATTCCACCCGGCAGCATGCGAATCAACTGACGGGCTTGACTGTAAATCCACTGTTGTGTGGTCAATTTTGAGGTGTTGTCGGCTTTTCGTTCGTCACTCGTCTCGAAAATTGCAACCAAACTGTTGTCCATTTGCTGAAAAAACACCACAAAAATGTTAAAATCTACATCTCTGCAAAAACAGCCGTTCAATCGAACATAACTTCACACAACATAACAACGAAAACACTGTCGCCAGTGTCGAAGTCAGATGAAGCCTTTTTTCAATTATTTACGCAAAATCTTTTCAAAAGCAAACATTCCTTTTTCAACACACAATACAGTAAGTAGAGAATATTCAACTCACTTCAAAGTGCTCGCCATCTTCCGACTGATCCGGGCATGCGGCGATGTAGCAAAGGTATGTTTCCGACACCGATTCGAAACCCAACAAAAAGCCAATTTGAACGACAGAATCACTGCCAAACCGAGTAAGCGACCGTGTTGCAAACGGCTCCAATCGTTTATCAATAATCAACGCGTGCATTTTATCTAGTCTGAAAATTGTCAACATTAACCATCAGAAAAAGTAATTTCCCATATTTTGTTTCAAGCAAAATGCTTTCCACATCAGTTGTGGAACCAAGATGAAGACTACATTACACAAATGAGTGATTTAGTTTAACCAGAAGAGCAATGCTTTTAAAAGCTATTTTAACAACACCCGAAACGAGGTGAACACACAGTTGTGTTTCATGAAGCAAGATATTTCACAATAACCACAAAATATAACACAAAAAACAAAGTAAATAACAAATGTAAAATTAAGATGCAAAAAGTACAATATGACTTACTGTAACTACCGTAATCGGCATACTTTACAAGTCAAAAATTAAATTTTTTGCATAAAATTCAATAAAAAAAATAATAAAATCGTATACAACATTAAAAAGAATAATATTATACTAATGGAACATCTGCTCACTTTAAATATGAACAAAAAGTTATTAAAATATACGCTTGAAACAATAAAGCTGCACTTATTGACAATATTTCATGCAATTTTTGCTAGGGTAGTTCCAACGCATTCGATAACAACGACAAAAAAATTATCATCAGCAATTAATTGGCGATCAAATATCATTACTTGTATGCGTGTCGTTTCATAAATCACAAATGTACCAACGAATGAACAACTAAAAGCTGCCATTTTGTGATTATTTCCAAATAAAACTGAATTCATGTTTCATTTTGCAATAAATCATCATGCGACAATTTTCAAATAATTGACAAAACATCACCAAAAAAATAATTATTCATGTTGTTGAAATTTGTCTTTTACTCAAAAATAAAGTGAACAAAATGGTTAACATACTGCATCAAAAACCAATTGACATGAAACTGTAAAAAAATAGCATCAATCAAATGCCAATTTTTTCATGTCAGTGCTTTTTACATAAAACTGATAAGTGAAAATGCGTAAAAAGTAAATAAAACGGGTCTTAACAAAAAGAAAAATATAACAAAGGGGGATTAACCAAATGATTTACTAAAGACTCCCGTCTCTCGGATGTCAAATAAAAAATATATCTGCAGCACTGAAAATCAGAATATATTATTATTATTATTATTATTATTCGTGCAGAAAAAACACAACATGAAAACAGTATATGTAATTGAAACCGAGCCTTAAAAATTAAACCCCAACGATAAAAAAAAATATAAATATTATTTTTATATCATTTGACAAAAGCGTCAAAAACTGCCCATATAATTTCGCTTGCATTGCTTCTGGCGCATTCGGCTTCAAAGTCTAATTCAAGCAACTGGCGCACACGTTTTGTTGCTATTTCATAATCCTCATCACTCAGTGCTGCAAAACAGTTTTCAAGTACGTCCGACGAATGAGCCAAAATGATCAATGACAACATTCGTTTGTTAAACCTGTGCACATCGTTCGTCCAACGGCTTAATAGAGCTTCTTGCACTTTCTAAATGAACGAAAAAGAAAAACACAGTAAGTAAATGCGCAACAACTGCTTTAAACAGAGAATAAAATTTCGACAAAACTTTCGACCTTGATCAACTTTTGCTTGGCCTCACTGTTCTGTATTGGATGAGTAGTCATGTCAAATAATATAAAATTTCTCTTTTCTGTAGTCAGCACACCTTTCTCCACCAAATTTTTTGCCAATCTTTCACGAACATTTTTCAACTGGTATCGAAGTTTAAGTGGATTCCAGGATTCGCCTAAGCATTTTCAAACAGACTGTGCACACACTTATTCATTAACCAATTATGCGTTATACCGCTCAAATATTCAATCCACGATTGCACAGTTAATGGTGGATCTGTTTCTTTGATGTGCTTCAAAGCTTCATCCAATATAATATCCCCGGTTGGCAAATCTGACATCAACTGTACCTTAATACCACGTACACAATGTCAGAATATTTATGAAAAAAAAATACTTCACTGTTTTCATCATTACTTTACGTAAAGTTAAACTTTTACGACGCATGCCTTTCTTCTCCAATTGTATACGACCACGCAATGCCAGCTCAATTAAAATGCATCCACGTAAGCCTGGACTTAAGCAGTCATTCCAAAAAGAAGTATAACCCTGGATTGAAACAAAAGTCAAAATTTTATATTCAACTACTGAAGGCATTTTAAACTGCTCATTGTATTTGTCGAAAAACATATAAATCTAAAAAGCAGTATATTGCATATATATATATATATATATATATATATAAGCAGTTTGATTAATTTTCAAATGAAACTATATTTCAAGTAATTAGCTAAGTGCGTTGAGTAAATAGTAATTTCATTACTTCATTACGTAATGTAGTTTTAGGTGTTAAAATTATCATGCTCGAATAAAATTATGAGATTATATTTTGCATGCTTCGTTTTAAATATTCATAAAAATATCCTAATATTTTTATGTTCGGAAATAAAGACACCTCGTGATCTTTCAAACCAAGTAAAAGAACTTCTTCCATGAGAGTTAAGCGGGTCTCTTTATCACTGTTTTCAGAGTCGGATATTTCTGCATCAACGGCTTCGGCATCCGCATTCCGACTTGCACTTATTGCCTGCTGAACAGCTTGGGTTTTTCGTTGAACTAAGCCTGACGTATTCATATCTATCTTGTACTTGTACAAGCTGAAAAACAAGCAAAAAAAATAACAAATTCACTTCAGATTACAAGATTACAAATGAAATTGCCTCTATAAAAGAAAACTCAACTCTTTCCAATACAGCTTGTAATTATAGTCATCATATCATTGATCTTTCTTTAATCAAATAATTTTTCTAATCAAATTCCATGCTTAAAACTGAAACAATTGTAAATAACCCAAACTGTTTTATTTAGCAACACAAAAATCAATTTGCAAAAAAATAAAAACAAAAATAACCTCTGTAAAAATGAATTAAACACATCTTAACATTTATATTAAAAAAACACATTAAAAATTTACCAATACAGTAAGAACTATATTTTAATTAAAATATTGAAAACTTTCATAATATGTACAATTCATCAACCAACATCTAATAAAATACACATCATTATGTTAGAATAAACCGTTAAAATGCCTGTTCCTTTAGATTAGAACATTTGAAACAAATTATTCAATATTTCATTAAATTTACGGAAACCTACATCTATTGTTGCAGATTCAATTCGTTTCATTGAACAAATCTACGAAAGAACAGAACATTAAAATAAGCGGCTATTAAACTGTGGTGAATAAATGAACCATCAAATGAAGAAAAACATACTGAAAAATAAATTTCATTGTGTAATTCTAAGTAAACATAAAATTATTAAAAAGTCTCATTTAAAGAAATCTGCGCAAAAAACTGCTGAAACACTTCTAAATGTAATTATGTCTGTTAAATCTTCAGTTGGTCGAAATTATAAAACTAGGCCATGTTCTTCTATCAAGACAAAAAAACAAAAATGGCACTACAAATTAAAAAAAAACTTCCCCTCATTTAAAAAAGTAACACTAAAGTCAATAAAATAACCATTTCTAAACAACACACATTCAGCTGCATGAAGTTTCTTCTGTACTGTTACACACTGCTGAGAAAAAAAGCACAGAAGAAAAATTCGTTCGAAGATAAATTTGCGTAATACGAAATCGGAGATAATTTACAATAAACGAAACTTAATACTGGTAACAAAGTACACGTGTATCTCTACAACATGGAATATTTATTATATTCCAAACAAGAATTCCAGTTAACACCATTTATTGTAAATCAGAATAAAATAAATTACATGCATGCTAATCACCAAAAATGAAATAACCTTGACTTTCACCTGACAATAATTATTTTTAAAAAGCTGAAATATTCACAAACAAAAACCCACACTAATAGTCAATTAAATTCATTTAATGACAAATAAGTTGAGAATAAAAACACTGCAAAAATTTATCATAATTTAACAGTATCAAAACAATAAAATAATGAAAAATATTATCAATGAGTATTATATTGTTAACTATGTACCGAAATGAACCAAACATAATTGAACACGTTTCATTAATAAAACTTACTTCAAAGAAAGTTTCTAATCAACTGGACAATAAGTTTCATGCTCTTTAAATAATTTTACCGTTTTAACATATAATAATTTTACTAGCAGCTGGTGATAACTGATGTTCAGAGAACGAGTTTTAAAAATTCGAATAACAGAAAAATTGAAATAAACATGGAAAAATTAATAAATAATCAATTACTTGAATAATGCCTTCTCAACAGCCGCAAAACATAAAATCCCAAATTCGATGGTATGAAGACGAGATGTGTCAAGAATGGCTGAGGTATACTGTATAAGTAAATCTTCAAGTACAGTTTATTGTAAAATGATGCAATACTGGAAATCTAAATTTTAAAATGAGTTTAATTTGTTCTTTTATGTTTTAAATTTAAATAAAGATGAATATAATTGCAAAATGGTACATTTTTTGCTCACCGCTAAATTTCATTTTGTGCCTTCAAGTTGTAATATTTCAAAATTTACACTAAAAGCTATAGAAAAATAATAAAGCATTAAAATAAAATTTTAAATTAATTACAAAGAATGGAAAGTTGAAGCATGAATTTTTCGAAATAAGCATAACGAAAATGTGTAAATAATATTGCAAATATAAATATTTATAATATTTAAAAATAATCTTTAGTGCTTAATTTAAAAAAGGTATTATTCAAATTAAGCAATGCTGACTGCAAATATTTTTTTATAGTACATGATTTCCTTACAGTATGAACAATTACGCCAACATTTAATATGAGTCACATTGTTTTTACAATCGATATCATTGTTTGTAGCAAAGAATTTTACTGAAAACGATTCATTTAAGATATTAGCTATGTTACTTTCATCTGCTGTTGTCATTGATAATGGAACTGGGTATGATATGCTCAATTACTTTTGTACAAATGCTTGTCACTTTCATCGAATGATGATTTGCAGAATATATGTTTTGAATGTTTCCATTTATTGTTGTAAATTGATTTTTGTATATGATGTTTTCATTTTCAGATATTCAAAGATTGGATTTGCTGGTAACACGCATCCCAATTTTATCATCCCAACAGGTATTAGAGTTGAATCACCGTTTTAACACATTAAAAATTTCTTTTTTATTATTAGTCATCGCATGCCGAAGTCAATCGTACAACATACCTAATACTGGCAGAATGCCGATTGATATGGACTTTTTCATCGGCGATGAGGCTTTGAACGCAACAAATTATTCAATTAGAGTATATGCATGTCTATGTTAAATTTTGTGAATGGCACTGAAGCATAATTTTCATTTTGTATTGAGAAATAGTTTTTTATTATATTGTCCATATTAGAGCACATTTTTAGAATGTCATTTGTTATTGAACATTGGAAAGTGTATAATTTTAGTATCCTGTGCGACACGGTGTTGTTGAAGATTGGAACCTGATGGAAAGATTTTTGGAACACAGCATATTCAAATATCTGCGTATAGAGCCAGAAGATCATAATTTTCTAATGGTAATTATTAATTTCAAAATAGTATTTTAATGTAACGATGCGTTTTGTATTTATATTACTTTTTCAGACCGAATCACCGTTGAATACACCAGAAAATCGTGAATATTTGGCAGAAGTTATGTTTGAATCGTTTAACGTTCCGGGCTTATACATAGCAGTACAAGTAGTGAAATTATAAATATAAATATAAATATATATATATATATTTATATTTATGTATACAGTTTGCTTTGAAAAAAACAAAAAATATGAATATTATAGGCATTTCTTGCTGTTGCAGCGTCGTGGGTAGGTTGTCCACAAGAAAATCGCTCTTTAACTGCTTTTGTTATTGACATTGGTGACGGCATAACTCACTGTGTACCAGTGGTAAGTGTTTTGTTTATTTTATTTGCTTTTCAATTCAAATCAATATATATATATATATATATATATATATATATAAGTTAAAGTTTAATGAATAAGTTCGTTAATTTTTTACTTGTTGTTGTTTCAGATTGACGGTTACACACTTGCGTCGTGCAGTCGATTTATGCCAATAGCCGGCCGGGAAGTAACATTTTTCATACAGAATTTGCTCCGTGAACGTGAAACGGGCATTCCGCCGGAACAGTCGATGGAAACGGCACGAAATATTAAAGTATAAATACTGTTTTTTTATTTCTTGTATTTTTCGTTGGTGAAATTTTTCAAATTTCAGGAAAAGTACTGTTATGTGTCGCCGAATATTATGAAAGAATTTTCCAAGTACGATGAAAATTTGTCGAAATTTATAAAAAAATACGAAGGACAACACGCAGTGACGAAGAAACCGTTCCACGTTGATGTCGGCTACGAGCGTTTTCTTGGGCCTGAGATTTTCTTTTGTCCAGAAGTAAAAGCTAATTGAACAAATTTTCATTATTTATCGTGTAAATAAATTTGTTTTTCACTTGGAAACAGTTTGCGAATGCAGATTACAAGCGATCGCTTTCAGAAGAAGTGGATTTAGCCATTCAGCAGTGTCCAATCGATGTCCGCAGGGCACTGTATGGAAATATAGTTCTTAGTGGTGGATCGACAATGTTCAAAGATTTCGATCGTCGAATCGAACGTGATGTCCGACGCTTGGTCAATCAACGACTTCAGATAACTGAACAACTTTGTGATCATCGTATTACAGTAAGAATGATGTTTTGTTTTCACGTATATTTTATAAATAAAAAAATTACCATATTACAACAGCCGAAACCGGTGACTGTTCGCGTACTGTCCCATCGACTGCAACGCAACGCCGTTTGGTTTGGCGGCAGTGTATTAGCATCATCGGTAAAATTATCTTATTGTTAATTAATTGAGCCATATTAAGCTTCTTCTTCTTCTTCTTTTTTTTTGTTTTTAAATTTTCAGTCCGAATTTGCGATGTCTGTGCACACGAAAAAAGAATACGACGAAATAGGGCCGTCGATTTGCCGTCGCAACGCGGTGATACGCTAGATGTCCACTTGCTGCAGCTTGATCGTTCAACTCACATTATATTTCTCTTCTTCATATTGTCCAATGAATTTACAATAACTTACCTTTCTGTATTGAAATATTCATTAAAACGAAAAACATACTCGTTTAATTTATTGTTTATTTTTCAATATCACAAAACAACATTTGATGGCAAATTTTTTCTTCCTGTTAAATTTTCAATTGACCCAATGGAACCGGTTTATGCTGTATATCTTTCCATTAGATTGTAAGTAATATTGTCGGATGGGTGCTTTTTTTTCTTTTCAGGATGTGTAAATTGGGCGAATTCTGGTCTTTGAAAAGTATTGCAACACTGAACTTGAAAAATTGTTTCCATTTCAATGTCACTGTTGAAATATTAACAATGTAAATAACATTTGAGATGTGCAAGTACAAAAGACTGAACTTTTAAATACAGTTGGACAGATTTTTAAAAATGAATTAATTTTACTTTAATTTATGTAGAAAGGTATTGTTTTAAGTGAATAAAAGTGATAAATTTCTAATAATTGTTTCATGAGTTGTTCAAGTTGAAAGTACTGGTAAAAATTTGTTCCATCGTGCAACTTTTGATCGTATCTTGGCATACAAACACGCGTCATGTAAATCAGAAAATATCAAAGAACTTTTGTTACAGATAACGTATTTAAGATGAGGAAATCAAATAAATTTAATTTAAAAATTGTCACATCTATATTCATTTATGGAAATGAACGAAAAACTCAAGTGTGAATGCTGTTTCAATTGAATGATCGATTTTTTTAAGCAGTTCTGCCGACATCAAGTTTCAACGGATCGATTTTATTAATTATATTGGGAAAAAATTACTTTTTCCCCATTTTGACGGTTTTTCAAAGTAGTAGTTTAGGAGTAATGTTTTTTTTTCCTTCTTCATTTCAGCAGAGGCAAATGAATCGGTAAATTTGATACTGATGGGGATGTGATTCTGACAGCTTGGATATTGATTTGAAATATACATTGGAAAAGCGTTCGCGAGCCATTGGGGGATCAAAGCTTTCTTCTTCGTTCTTTCTCTTCAGTTCGAGCTTTGTTGTTTTTATTGTTCAACCAACGGTGGTAAATTAGTTAATCTTCGATCGCCTTTTTCATCCTTGAACAATTTCATGTGCAAAAGGGGAAAATGGTTAAGAAAACTATTGAAATTGTGATGGATGGAGAAAAAAATTATGAATAAGATGATGATTGTTATTGATGTTGTTGTTGTTGTTGATGATGGTGATGATGATGATGATGATGATGCCTTTTGTTGAAAACATTCGAACAAGCAAAATGCAAAGAATTCAGTCGATTATTGCAAATGCGTCGAAATTAGCATCTGGACTATTGTTGCTTCATTCGGACAGGGTATAAGTTAGTAAATCAGATTTGGCTCTGTATTGATCGGTCATAATTAGTGTGTCTGGCGATGATCGAAGAACGATTTATTTGCTCAAATTAACTTAAACCATCATCTCAGAAGCTTCGTTAAAGCATAACCGACTGGTCATGGAAGAACGACCGTCGGTTGATACTTCTCAACATTGCCAACAACAAGATGAAGATGATACTTTGATATTAGATAAAACACTCCAAATTGGTAGCCATCACAAAACAACATCGACATCCCAATGGAAACATGTATGTTTTGCATTTAATTTTCATCTTCTCTTATCGAATCGTTAAATTTTTAATAAATTCACCGTGATTACAATGTTATTTGAAAAATAATATTTTTGAAAAAAAAATAATAAATTTGACATTTGTTTTTTGGCTAAAATTAAATTTTTTTTCAAAAAGGGAAAAATCTGAACACATACAGCGCAATATTTTCATTCTAGTTTAATAAAATAGCATTCCATTATGAACAGAACTTTTTTTTCAAATTAAAAAAATTATTTTTTCATCACAAGCATATGTAAATTAATCATCAAATGCTGATTGATCATTTTGTCACAAATACTCGATTATGAAGGAAAATTCCAATAACTATTTGCTAATCTGTTATAGCGTTGGCAGTGGAGTTTGATTTTTTTTTATTTTCGAGCATTTTCATTGTTTTTTTTATTTAATCGCATCCAATAATTGCAGTCATAATAGCATGTACAAAATTAATCTATTTCAAAGAAAAACAACAACAACAACAATCATAACAATAAATGAACATCATTAGTACAGAATGAAGAACAAGTCAACAGCAATTCAAAATAAGAATCGTCGTATTTTGTGAACATTTTTGAGAAATGAATATGTTAGTTCAACTAAATAGTAACAAATAAATTTTCAGATACTTCGAATTAAAGAAGAACATTATTACTATGTGAAGAAAAATATCACGAGTTGTAAAGTTTGTAAAAATCTGCTTACTAACATTAAAAACATGCTGAAAAAGCTTAATCGCAGTAATGCGGTATTTGTAACTAAAAATAGCAAATGGAATAAATTTGCACCCACTTTTTACTGCAGCTAACAAATGTTAATTTGCGATGCATCATTTTGAATGAGCTATTCAAAGTGTTACTGCTGTGCATATTCGAATTAAGCTTAGTTCTTTTTTTATTTATTGACAAGAAATTAACTTTCTACTATGATAAACTTTTCATAGATTTTGACAAACCGGAATTAATCCCTCTATTTACGAAAAGTATTCAAATCATTAACTACAGATCTTGTCTTTTAACATTTAAACAAGTACAGTATAGGTAAATAAATAAAACTAATCAAGAATCAATATTGCACACAAAATGATGCAAATGAAATATATGTATATAATTTAAAACATTTTATTCAACTTGTGATATGGCATTCAGATTTTAAATATTAAATTTAATAATAGATTGATTAGAACCGTCTACATAATACGTTGCAATTAAAATGGTAATACTTATCATATTCATTAATTTTAGTACTTTTACTTAATTTTGCCGCATGCCAGCCTGATTATTGTGTCTTTCCTTTACACTTTGATTGGTGCTTTTGTATTCATGAAGCTGGAACAGCCGCACATAAGGCATTTGTACAACCAAAAGATGATTCAGATGAAAGCAGATAAAGATTTACTTTTGGAACGCTTGATTGAAATGAGTCGAGCAAAGAGTTCGATGGATGAGGGTGAAACTGAATTCCGCAATTTTGTGCGCAGTATTTACTCAATGCATAAATGGAATCGTTGGAGGAACACGGAAAATGATCGCTACGCTAGAATTGTGCTACAGCCTAACGAAATCAGTTTAAATGAATTAATACATCCTGGTCAAGAATGGAATTTTGCAGCCGCTTTATTTTTCGTGCTGACAACGCTAACTACAATAGGTATATTTATATTTGTACTGACTGCGTATGTCTAGTAAATCCAATCACCAACTGATCAGTTCTATCAGTGAATTTATTCTCTTCTAATATAGAGAAAAATTTTATTTTTTGCATTCTGTCTAACGTTTATTTTAATTTTAAAAGTTAAATGTTAAAATAAATATTTAATTATAAATGAAATATTTATTAGTTTTAAATTTGCATTTCGATGCTCGAAAATACAAATTTCTGAAAATGATTGATAACAGCAGTATGTGCTAAAACTGTTTTGTTAAAAGCAAATATTTAAGTGATATAATACTTCAATTATGCATCATCGGATACAAACATCTACAACTACTGATATAAATTGCAAATTTATTTTCTAAAGAAAAGTGTTTCTAAAGAAATTCAATATTGTGTAATCTACCAGCTACCTTTCTATGTACAGATTAAATTACTTAAGTTGATGGGCTATGGATTTATAAAACTGCAAGCTCATTAGACTTTTTCATGTGGCGTCAATTAAATTAGAATTGATAATGAAAACAGATAACAGCTTGTCAATCATACTATGTCAAGCGTATGTATTTTTCCTTATCTTATCTATTAGCGCATTTTATAAGTTTGGCTTTAAATTAAAAAAAATAATTTCAGAAGCATCAGTTAACAGCTTGCGAGCATTAATCAATTATATATCTTCATGTATTTTTGCATGTATCTAATGCAGAAAAGAGATTATAACTTGAACCGAATTAAATGAAATTCCAAAAATTCTTACTTTCATACATATAGATGAGTCTTTCTTTTAAAATATAGAAATGCAGTGCACTTTTTATCATATCAAAACATTATTTTTATATTATTACTATCTTTTGGGAATTATAACTAATAAAATTAATTTACTGGGAATCTTTTTATGAACAATTTCTCTTTTACTAATGATGAAATAACTGCTACTTAAGTATAAATGTAAGTAAAATAAAAATGCAAAATTAGCAATAAAAATAACAATAGCTTTTTCAATTTGTTTTCAAGCAACATATTACAGTATTTCACTTTTGTCTTTATTAATTTGGTTATCAAAATAACAGATTTTATTTCTTTAAATTAAAGACGTGTTAGTTATTTATTTACATTATTACGGTAAAATGAATTCTGAATATAAAATAAACTCAAAGCAATTCAGCTTTTTTACGCATAATAAGATACTTTGATGTTAACATACCGCACTGTGTGCATCTTGAAAATTTAATCTTAAATTGTAAACATATTCCGTTTTGGATTTTCAGATTATCTTGAGTTACAGCTATGCATTTCCAAAATACTTTACTGATTTGGATTATCACTACTATCTATTTTATAATTTCACTTTTTTGCAATGGATAACTTTTTAGGGAATATTTATAATTAAATTTGTCGTGTTAGTAGTTCTCCAATACACGAGGGACAATATTCTTTTCGTTTTTTTAACTTTTTCAATAAATTTACATTTTCAATAAATATTTTCAGTTATTAAAAATTAAAAGAAATGCTTTTGTATAATACCTTAATTTCTACTAATAAAACTGCTAATCGTATCATACTGAGCTGCTTGTTTATAGGATATGGTGATGTCACTCCCTTGACCAAAGAAGGTCGAATATTTTGCATATGCTATTGCATTGTTGGAATTCCTCTGTTCTTGGTCACAACAGCTAATACTGCAAAATTTTTGTCTTCTGGAGTCTACTACCTTTATGTTCGTTACATTCTAATTAAGGAAAAACTACTAAAAACGAGCGGCTGCTGGTGGAGTAAAAGAGTAGAATACCTGCATAATGATGATAGAGGCAATGAAAAAATATTATTAAGTGATCTGAAAAAAATACAATATGTGAGGTTGTCTGCACCTGCAATTTTGTTAATTGTATTTGGGTATTGCATTTTGGGTGCAGCTTTAATGCAGCAAATAGAACCATGGGCCTTTATCGACTCTTTATACTTCACAACAATCAGCATTCTTACTGTCGGCTTTGGCGATATTGTTCCAAATGCTTTTCACTCATTATATATTCCTGTTGTGTATATACTTTTTGGATTGGTGATTACCACAATGGCAGTCGATACTGTAGGCGTTCAATACGTGCAACGAATTCACCAATTTGGTAGGAGCATGACAAACGCTGATTATATACATCTTTTACGTCGAATGAAAATGCGAAAGTTTGAATCTGATGAAATCAATACGTTACCCCAAATGGATATGATAGCAAAAATACCTACAGGTAACAGAGTCAGATAATTCTTTTATTTGGATACTCTGTTGAAATATTAATATAACTTTTTATACCTACTGCTTAGCAGCATACAGTGCTTTACAGTCTACTTTTATAGATTCAAGTCCAAGTTCAAAAAGACGTTCAATAACCGGTATGCATATACGATCAAATATAAATTTGATTTAAAAGGATTTCCTTTTTTGTTTAAAATTTACAATTCTTTTTTATAGATCCACTGTTGGTTCAAGTCATCAATGTCACTCCTTATTCAATTAAACTCAGATGGGATGAAGGACTAGAAAAGTGTCCAGACGAAGAATACATACTCAAATACAGAGCAAAGTAAGTAATTGCATTGTAATGGTTGAATAATTGTAGTTGTGTGTACAGTACAGTGATAACACAGAGCATCTTAGAAAGCTGAACTGCATTTTTGTCAGATTGTTAAACTGTCCTGAATGTGATATGTAGTACAAACCATCTGAAAATAATATAAAAAAGCATAAACATGTACAATTGTAGAGGCACTTTTAGTCTGGCGGATCACAAACAAAAAAGGCAATATTCATTGTCTTTAAGTGATCGTGAGTACGAGATAAATAACCTTCGTTCTTTCACAGTCTACTCAATTACAATTAGCAGAACTTACAAAAAACAGGAAGCAACCAAAAGAAATTTAGTAGTAATCACTGGTAATCACGCATATAATGCACGAACTTCCTTGAAATAATTGCAGCTTAATTTTAGAGCCTGAAAGTTCCCCACAAGATTTGGCGATTGCTGAAGTTAATCAAGATTCTATTCTTCTCAGCTGGAAACCTCCATTTAAAAATAAGCATCTTGTTAAGGTAAATAACAAGCTTGTTAAACATCACTTGTTAAGCTAAACCGCTACAACTGCAAACTGATTTTTAAGGCATATGCTATTTATTGTACCACTGATGTTGAGTTGCCATACGAAGGTTGGAGAAAAATTCTCGTACCACCAAACGTATTTACTTGCACAATTAACGACATAAATGACATCAGCAATTGTTTTTTTTCCATGTGCAGTGTTTATGATACATATCATTCCCCGCTATCAAAGCCTGTGTCAGTTGTGCTATCAAGCACGTCTAAAATCACAGAGGCTGATTAAGAATGTATAACATTATAAAAGGGGTTTTGTTAACATATTACTGATAAATTTATTTTGTTTTCGGGATTATATTATTATTATAATGAAATTTATTTATTAACTTAAAAGTGCTTTATCTTTTTCTCAACGAAAACAGCAAAATGTTTATTCAATTTAATCACTTTAAAAACACCTCGATATCAAAACTTTTTTTTGGTAAAAGTCCAGTAAATTTTATTTTAAATGATAATTAATGAATTATACAAAATTCAAATGCCACTGTTGTGTATCTTTCTATTTTGAGTGGATTTTAAAATTTCAAAATTCTTAATAATCAGATTGTGAACGTTTTTAAAAAAAAGTATTGCAAGGCAATTATATTTTTTTTCGTTGAGTGGCTGTTAGCAGTAATTCATCTAAAAGCTTGTCGAAATGGCACATTCCAAAAATTGTAACCAGCTGCAAATCTTCAACAAACTGTTGTGACATTGCCTGAAGAGGTGGAAGCAGCAACAGCAGGTTTCCAAAACGTAAGGGATCTTTTTTGCAGTTGTCCGCGCAGTACGTTTGAAGTCCAATTAAAACTTTACTTCTCAGATCTTTCACTTCATTTTTTGAATGAAGACCTGTGATATCTATAAAGTAATAAGCAATAAATGTAAACGTCGACTTTTTCGTTAATTAAATTACTTTGATTGAAAAATAATAGCGCTTTAATGCATGCATATTCCGTATCATCTGGGTTTAGTTCACGCATTGGTTCCACCAGCTCGTCCAATACTCGGAGTAAAACATGGCTACAATATTTCATATAAAAAAATGTGCTAAACCAAAGTGAGTAAAATGGAAAAGTTATGCACAACTTAATTTACGTTTCAGATGCTTTAATTCTTACCATGATTAATAGTTTTTAACTCTGCTAATAGAATTTGATATTCATAATTAAAAACAGAAGTTATTCAGTTGAAAGAACGACTGAAATAAATGTGTGGAAGAAAAGAAGAAAATAAAATACACACTTAACATCAGGTAAATGATTGGAATGCCCTCGTGGAATGCATGCATCATTGCTTAACAAGAGCATATCTTTAAAAGGAAGAGAACGTCTTGCTACCCCTAAAAGCAAATGTTCTGCTGCGTATGCACGCAATAAAACAACCTGAATATATAATGAATATATTTATATTAGTAAACTTTTTAAATATACCTGATCTTCTAGTGCCAACGCGTGAAAAGGTGGAAGAGCTTTGGCCCAGTCGACCAATAGTAAAAGCTGTTGCTTTATTGCTTCACCAATGTCAGTAAGCGTAGCTAACTTTGAAACTGAATCCAATTTCTCATCCGTACCTGCTTGCGATGCGTTTGTAATAACACTGACTCTTACTGGAGATGATTTTTTTTCTGCTTCCATAAGCATTGAAAAAAATCCCATCCAATGTTGTGCTGCACTATCAACTTTTCCTTCTTGAACGCGACGTTTAATTTGATCACGTTCATTTTGTACTGCTAAAATGGGATATTTCGACACAAAATCATTATTTATTTTAAGCATGAAAGAATTATGAACAGACATTTTAATGAAATAAAACTGGTAAAATTAAAACGCATATATTTATATATAAAAATAAAACTATCTAAGGGACCTTCTTTTCTCATTCCTGCTGCAAGACATTTTTGAAATCTGCAGTGGCGGCATGAGTTCCGTTTGTCGCGGTCAATAACACATTTTTGATCAAAGCGACAAACGTAGTGCTGCTTTTTTCGCACTGTTCGACGAAAAAATCCCTTGCAACCATCACAGCTATTTGTTCCATAGTGTCGACCTGTTGCCCGATCTTTGCATATTACACAAGTAGCGCAGCTGCTGTCTGAGGTTGAAAGCATTTAAATGTAAAAAATAAGTATTTATTAAAAAAATTTTTTACTAGAATTCTTGGCTAGAACATTGTCTGCTTTTTCAGAATTTGTTTCTGATGAAATAATGTGACCGATCGGCAAAGTTTCTGCTGGTAATGGAATTGGTGGGATCATAAAAGTTGGCGGATGAAATGCACGTTGGCCTTGTACAGCAGCAAAAGCTTGTGGACCGTATAAATCACGATAACCAAAATTTGCAAGAAATTCTAAAAATTATTTGCAAATAGCTACTAGCAGCGTATGAACATCAAAATGCTGTTTTCTTCTGCTTTATTTTTATTTCATTCATTATTACGCATACTGCGCTTCATTTAATTGATCGTAAATTTAAAAGAAATGACGAAAGGAACATAACATTATTTTCAAGAAATTCGAAAATAATATTTTCATTCTAATAATCCTTTCGTTGCATTTTATATTCCATTTGCATTTATCCTTAATGGTAGCTTAGTCAGTGCTAATGCTGTTTGATTATCAGAAGATATTTTAAAGCAAATTCTTGTTGATGAACAGTTAACAAGACGTATTTTTCAGAATCTAATTTAGCATGTTTTTCAATGCATATCGATGTTACAAGGCATGCATCGTTTTCTCACATAAATTTTGGCACTTTTGAACAATGGCAAAATTATATAATGAAATGAATTACCTGCACAAGTATAATACGAAATTGAATAATATTGAATTACATACTGTGCCATGTTGGTGAACTTTCAAACAAGATAACAAGCATTTTAAAAGTCAACTGAAAAATGATCAAAACAGTGCCAAATGGATAAATAAAGCTTTATTTGTCGTTGCATCTTTTCCAAAGACATCAAACGTTTACTTTAAAAGCGCATTTGTCTTTGAGTTTCATATGATGAAAAATGCTGCTTTCAATTCGCTCACATAAAAGTAATTATCTAGAGATAAGATGAAATTTGCTTTAAACTATGAAAACTGACTTGTTTACTATTTCTCATAAACTTGGCTGACGTTGATTTGTCTAGTCATTTCTTAGCAAGTGGCCGCACAGTACTTATGTAACTTTCAACTCACAAACAAACGGTTCATAATGTTTTCATCAATAATTTTATCAAACTTAATTCATTTTTTAACTTTAACACATATTACACTATTGTCGACTCAGCTATCATAGCCATGCATCAAGGGAATTAATTGTCAGCATGTATTTGTTGCAAACGCCATTTTAAAATACAAATAGCATTCTTTTGCATTGACTAAAAATTGAAATATTTGAATAAAATAAATAAAATAGCTTTAGATTTTTAAATGTAAATGAATGCAACACAAAAATTTTTTATATGCTTTAAATTATTAATGCTATCGTTGTGTGATTCCCTACTAATCCTTTTCAATGTTCAGATAAAAATATTTGATGAATTTGAGCAACAGACTAACTAAACAATTTTTAATGCAGCAGTTATAAAAGCATGAAATTCTGAAATCCTGAAATTTTATTGCATTCACAGAACAAAAAAATTACTGTAAGATTAAACTGAAACTCACAGTAAATTAACATAAAGAAATGCTCACATACCCATATCTTAATTTGGATGCAAGGAAAATTATTTCAAAGGTTTACTCTTCAAAATTATACTGAAGTTGACAAAGCTGCTGCATTGTAAGCATCATTTTTAGGTGACGAATTGCACAGAAGAAACCAATGCCATTTATGTTTTACTATGATAAGAACTGCCAAATGATGATAATACTGTCACTTCATTAATAGCTGGAACGTTTCTGGTCAATGGCACACGTAACAACACTCGTTTTTTGTTCTTCAAATTATAAAAGATTACTTTTTTGAAAAATAAGTTTTTGCTGATTTCAAAGCTTTTATCTAACTCTGCAAACAGTGGTTGTTTACAATGGCAGAAAGTTTTGAAATAGATAGGAAAACTTCTGGAAAATATCTTATTTTATAAGTTAATAAATTAGATACATCAGATAATTATATCAATTGTCAACTTTGATGATTGACTGACAAAGCGTTGTTAACTACAAAAACAATAACGCCCGCAGAAGTTAGTGGTTTACTGTCTTTGAACGTAAACTTGCTATTTGATTGCAAACAGCCCGTGGCTGAAACACTTTATTTGCATATATTACCATTAGACAAGCAAGATCAAGGAAAGCATGACGTCATGCTAGCAAAATAAAAATACGATGCAAAATTTGTAACGCGTAACAACTACAAAAATGCAAACAAAGTCCAAGAACTGAAAGCTAAAAGAAAAAATTAGCACAGACAAATCATTGTTTGTAAATTATTGTTATTGCTGAAAAGCATTTAAATTTTCATTGGCAGAATTTCATTAAAGAAAGTTTTTACGAAGCGAAAATTCTAAAGTTACAAAAGAATGATCGTTAGTTTTAAAAATGATGTACATATATGTATTGGCATTTGCAAATAAACATGATGCTTAGTTTTGATTTTTTATTATCGATGTAAAATAATCATGCATAAATTCCGTAATTTATGCAATGTAATATGAGTAGTTGTTGCTGAAACACATAATATTTGCAGTTGATAACATTTTTTAAATTCCGTTCTGGTTTAATGAATTGCATTCAATCATTATAAATTGCAAAGCTTTTTATTTATAGCATTGGAATGTGGTAGTTTTGTAAATTTCATGCAAAATGTATTAGCAGAGAATGGTGAAAATCTGAATTCGAATAAATGCAAACAAAAGTTTCAAGTGAGTGTACTTGATAACCAATGATTTTAAATGAATGGGTAGGAATGTAAGTAAATGAGTTCATTTATCATAAAATAGAATAAGCAAATAAATTTACAAGAGAAGTAGTTTTAAAAAACGTTTCAAAAATATACATGGATGAATTTTAATAACAGCGACTTATTCAGATGGATTTTTTAAGGTATGAGAAGCTTTTATTTCTTTTCCTGGACTAGCTAACATCATTCTCCATTGTTCTGCGCAGGATTTCTCTTCTGCACCTTTGCTTAAAATTATTTCGCCAATTACTGATGATGGACAGCTTGGTCGTATAGCGTCCATAACGGACACTACCAAACTCGTATTTTCCAAATCTTCTTCACCAACTGACACCAAGAACATAACAGCTTCTCTAAACACAGGGTTGCAAGTGTTCTTCAACGTTCTAGTTTGCTTTGACTGTGTCACTTGTTTTTGATTCAATGTAATACGTACATATGGATCTGAAATCAATTTGAACAATTATATCAATGCTTAATTCCTTTATTACACTTGACAGAATGAAAAAAATTAATAATACAAATCCCATTTTGAAATCATCTAATTAAACAGCATATTCATTGCATGGCGCAACATTTGATGGCTTGTTGTATTCACTTAAAGAAAGCTTGATCAATAAATTTATTTTCAATTTATAGCTGTCATGGAATTGATTTGCCTAATCATTATCTCTCATATTAGTTTTTATACAGTAAACATTTTTTTGTTTCCCCCAAAATAACGGATAAAAATTTATTTGTCAAGTTTTCATTTTTGAATTACACTCCGCTCACTATGCAAATCTATGCTGCTAACAAAGATAATCAACCAAATTGGAATTAAAAGAGGCATCTGATTTGGCGGACAATTTGTTGCAATTGTTCATAAAAGTGCACTCGGTTCTCAACAATTTTATCCTTTCTACAAATCAAATTTTCGCTGGCATATTTTACTTTAAATTTAACTAATTTAAAGCCAAATCGATATTGCAAAAGTCTTTGCTGCACAGATCAAAAAATAAATACTGAATAACTGTTAAACAACAAAAAATGTAATAATAATAATTATAAGAAAGCACAATAGAACGGAAAAACATAGAAGAAGGTACATTTCGATGATCCATATTTATCAGTAACAAACGGCGCATTCTATGCTAATTTATTAACAAATTAAAGTCTGACCCAAGAAATTAATTCAGATTTTACAAAAATGGAGTGAATGATGTGCGTCCGCTTTGAATTTTAGTGGATCGACTTGTTAAACAATCTTCTTTTCAATTATGCAGCATAATACTGGACATCATAAGTATTGGTAAATATATTTTACTTTTTTGTCTGCTATTTAAACTTTTATTATTATGTCTTGTTCAACAATTTTTGATCATAGCTGGTAGTCTTAATTAGTCATATCCAAATAAAATAAAGGATGAATAAAACGATAGGCACGTTGAAAACATTCAACAACGTGGTTAATGCAATTCAACATCGTTTTTGTTAAATATGCGAATGTTGTTAAAAAATTATTTCAATATACAACCAATAAAAGCTAAATAGTACGTGAAGAAATACTCCCACCTAATTATTGAACGCGCAGTTGTTCATGTATATTTTCTTGGCAAACAATTTCAAGCGTTCCTTTTTTTATTGATTAAAGTCTTAATAGCTCTTAACAGTTTGCGTAGTTTGGATGGTTAAAAGATAATTTATTAGCTCCATACTTGATGTTTAACCCTAATGAATGGAATCTATTGATTTATTACCCCATAAAATATCTAAATGAATGCCAAGTTCAGCTAGATAAAAGAATATTTTAAAAAATTTTGCCAATTGCTCTGTACATCACTGAAACATTTCAATGAATAAGCATCATATTTATTTGCCTTTTGTCTTATTCACCATATGCAAATAGAGCAATTTAAATCAAAGCAAGAGTAGAGATATTTATAGCTTTTTCGTTTTGCAATTTTTGGAGATTTATGAGGGTACACAGTTGGAAAGTTTATATATATATATATGTGTGTGTGTGTGTGTGTGTGTGTGTGTGCGTATCCAGTCCTCAACGAACCTTTCATTTCTAAACATCAGTTTTATGATTAAATGAAGATTATTATCAACCTAATTACGGAAGATAAATAGATCTTTTGAAAATTCAGAACATTTCGAAGAAACTAACAGTATAATTTTTAAATTACACATGAAATTGTTGTAAAATTATGATGCTACAGCAATGCTAAGTTAGGAAGTCTCGTTTCACCGTGACCTGCAAGCAAACGGGCGCTCAAACTATTGAGCAAACATTGAAAATCTAATTTGCAAGATTTGATTCGATTCAATCTAAATTTCGTAACGAAATCGATTTTGTGCAGCGCTTCCTTGTCACAGAATTACAAAGGCAATATGGCTATTTGCAGTTATGCTGACATGTATTTCAAGCACTAAGTAAACTATATCAAACTGAGCTAAATAATGGCAACCGCATCCGTTGGATAATAATAATATTAACTAAAAATTATTAAATTTCACCTAATAATGCTTTTCTCACATGCAGTACTTTATTAAAGAACATTTTACTGGCATGTAAAATTCACTCATTTATAACTGCCAAATAAATTAACCATTCTTCATAAAATTTCACCACTGCATTTAATCATTTATGGCATTAAACAAAATTGATTTCAAAAGCAACAGTAGAATATTCTTTATGCGTGTTCTAATTAGTTAGAGATTATTTTTAAAATGCACAATCATTTCTTTATGCTTATCTTCATTATTACGCACATTTAAATTAAAATGTTCAATTAAATCTTAGCAAAATTGAAAGTATGCATTAATATTATCAGTTTAATATTTAACTTCACTAACATTGTATTTCTTTCATAACGCTTAAGTAATATATAAGTGATTAAGAAAAATCTATGATTTAGATTGTGGATTGTTTTATATTGTCTAATTCAAACAATTCGAAGACAAGATATTTATAAACTGAAGCTAAAAAAGGAAAATAGCAAATTTATAGTTTGTGCATAAGATTAGCTTAGTTCGATTTCATTTTTTTTCTTAAAGCAAAAGTTTAATTAATAAAATAATAATTTCAAGCAATTCTTTGTGCCTTTTGTATCAGTGCTTTTTTATAACAAAAGAAATTATCTGATTTGCAAAAACTATACCGGTTTCTTTGTTGGCAGTTGAAATGCTCGCTTTTTTTATTTGCATGAAAAGTAAAGATTATAAAACGAACCTTTCATAATTATTGATTAATGACAGTCATTATGCAAAATATAAAGCAAACATAATTTAAATGCTACTAGGAATTATATAAAATACTTTCACATTTATCTTTCTATAACTATTATTTAGTTACGCATCAATATTTTATTAATTAGAATGCATTTTATATTTTCAACCTGCTTAGCAAAGTGGAAAACTGAAAATTATTAAAATACAGTATAACTACACATGCAAATAAATCAAAGCAAAATTTTCTATGAAATTTATTGTATACCTGGGGGTCCATAGATTCCATACTTGGGCAAGTCGTCAATTTTTGCTACGTTAATTGTTAACCGACGCGCACTTGCTTCTAAAGTGATTCCGAGGTGAATACGGCCAAGTTTCTATAATTAAACAGAATTTACAGTGAACAAAGCAAAAATTTATCTAAAAATAATTATAAAACTATGGGGCATGCAATCTGATGTTAGCTGAAATCAAACAGACGAAGCGATTAAGACAAATTATGCAAGTGTATGAAAAATTAATGAAATTACTTATTTAGTTCAATTTAAAATTGCCAGAGTCGAGGAAGATGCATTAACATATGCTTACACTTTCTTCCTTTCTAACTTTCCATTTTATCTATACATACATACATATATATATATATATATATATATATATGTGTGTGTGTGTGCGTGTGCGTGTGTGTGTAACTAACAGATTTTTGAAAAAAACAAAAAAGAACATTAATGTAGAAAGCTGCAAAGAAAAACAATTAACAAATAAATTTAGAATATTAATAAAAAACAGCTTTTTTGTTGATATGCTTGAAATAAGCATTAAGCATGCAGAAAATGTATTGCTGAAACAATTTTGATGTATTGATTTTTAAATTTTCAATCACGTCTTTTAATAAAGAGCACTGATTGTTTTCGTTCATCAATACAGTGTTATAGAACTGCTTTCCTGGCAAAATTTAATAAAGTGCAATTATAATGAATAAGCTTTGAAGCAACTGAAAATAAGATGAAAAACGGAATGCACATCTGCATTTCATTTTTTGGAAAACAGTATACAAATTTAAGACAGGAAAGCCTAGAGCTTACGTAGTCATGATGCAACATTTAGTATCATCAATAGCTCTTTGAAAACTAATTCATTTTCATCAAATAAAATGAAATTGAAAAGCATGTATGCATAAAGAAACTGCTTCTAGTGTGAAGGGCAAATCGATTAGCTTCAATTTTTTGTCTCTCTATTTATTATTTCTTATCTCTCTTTGGCTCACTTTGACTGCGACTGCTGAAGATATACAGCTTCATTTGAAAATAAATGACACGGTGCTTCAGTTAGAATTGTTGATTTGTTTAAGAGTTTTTCAGTTATGAAATTAAAAAAGTCCATTGTATGCTAAACTTACCGCGTAGAGAATTTTAAATCGGCAAAATGAGCTTATTTTTTTCTAAAAGATTTAATTAATTTATAATCTATTCTTTAATTTAACGTCATAAAACAACTTATTACGTAACATTCAACAATTAATAAACATAAATCAGACTTCATCTTATTTATTCTGTTTTCTTATAACTTTATTACACTAAAAAAAATTAACGTAGAGAAGTAAGCTATTTAACGTCACTGTAAACTGCAGTACTAAAAACTTATGCTCACTGTTCATGGCATGCTTCTGTCATAATGATATCAATCACATACTCATATAATAATAAAACACAAAACAAAATATTGTGCAACAAATATCTTTTTTATTACAGATGAAAATCTTGCCACGATTTTCTCTGGAGGGATTACCTGTACAAGTTTAATATTAGTTATATGCTTATGCTGGTACCACAAAATAATACAGTTTAGATTTACCAAACAGTAAAAGTACCATACAAGATATGCACGTATATTAAAAGTAGCCATGAAGGGTGAACATTTGCTATGGAAATGGCCCTGCAGATTTATTTGACTGAGAGATGATGTTAGAGCTAATTAGCTGTGCTTAAAAATAATCAGGGCAGACTTATTTTCATGGAAAAACAGCCTTAGCTATAAGCAAAAAACAGTTATACGCCCTATTTTTTGTGTATATAAAAAGTGCTCACATGCCAATAAAGTGGTTGACAGTTTCAGGCTAATTTTAAATTGGTTAGTATTAAAGGTTGAGAGGAAAGCTCCCTTCAGTTGCAGCAGGTAATCCTAGTTTAGAGAATGGTAAGCAATCGATCCAATGTTAGAAAATTAAAGTTTTCCAGAGTAAATCGTGACATTTTTTCGGCGCATTGAACATTGACGTAATTCACTGAATCTCATTGGGAAAAAATGCATCACTATAAAGGAACTTCAGAAAATTCAAGATTTTCAAAAAAAACGCAAAACAGCTTTAGTAGGCCATTACAATTCAACATATTGCAATTTCTTTTCAGCATTGTGCAAAATTTGAAGAGATTATTTCGCTAATTGCTCTACAGCAGCACCTCAAACTATCTTATTTAATTTTATCTTCATAACTATTATAATAAGAAATTGATAATTTAATCTCTAATGTAGACCTTTCCTCTGCTTATTATTTCTGAAGAATACACTAAACTTAAACTGAAACTTGAAAGTAGATGATGCAATGCAAATTTTTCAAGTCAAAAACGTGCTTGAAACGTAAACAAGGAAAGCGGATGTAATGTCAGCTGAAGCGGATATCAATTTTGTTTTCGTGTAGCTTCTTAAGCAAGAACGACTGTCGATATAGAGTAATACATTTCATCTGTGCTTTTATTTTATCAAGGTTAAATACATCAAGTTGGATAAATATTGAAATTTTGAAGCAAATTAATTTACTGTGAAGAAATCAATCTCAAGCTGCATTGGCACTGACATAAAAATGTAAAGCATATTCTGAACTCGAAACTGCTCCTCCCACACTCGTTCTCTTGTCGCTAGTTTATTTATATTTTGACAACGACCGCCTCGAGGGAGCTATTTATCAGCATCATCTCACCCACACCAGGCATAAAAATAACGGTCAGAAGAGATCGATGAAGCTTGCTTTTCATAATATTGCAGATTTTTTTGCATCAAAATAACTCAGAAATTTCTTTTCACTGTCAACTTTGAATCCAATAAAATCCTCCAAAACTTTTTTGCATAAAAATATTTATAACACAATTACCTTGACTTGCTTCGGAGATAGATTGCGTATAAAATGAATTTCTTGTTTTGACCAAAGCTGAGGTACAGCATGAAGTGGAAGCTTTACTTCACCAATAACGCGATCGTTGTGGAACTGCTTTGTTGCGTGATTGCAAAGCCTAATTTCAACAGATTTTGTTTTAATATCATCTTCTGTGATATTGACAAAAAAAAATTCCTCATTGTAAACGGCATCTTCAGCATGCTTGATTAGGCGGCGACTTCGCTGTTTTTGCTGCTTGCCAGGTGAAAGAAAAATTTTCAGGAACGTATTCAATACAATATCACGCTTAGTCGGCAATATAAGACCCTCAGCTTTTATCACAAGTACCCGTAGACGTTTTCGAACTGGAAAATACTGAATAGAAAAATGAAGAAAACCAAAGCCACTAGAGAAACTTGTTCCTTCTTTAGAAAGCAAGCCTGGCCAAGAGCCCCTTTTAGCTTCTTGTCCTACTGGAGTAACAATTCGCTGCTTAGCAATGTCAGGTACACTGGATGACGCGGGTGGGATTTTACCATAAATAGGGCGAATTTCTATACTGCTTGCATTTCGTGATACTTTTCTAGAAGACGCCAGTTTAGTACTAGTCTTTTTGTGCAATAAATGTGCGGATGTATGTGATTCATTATCATCAGCTTTTGCTTGCCTGCTTTTGCTCGACGAGAGAGAGCATTTATCAAAAAAGCTTTCCAAACTTTCACTATCGATTGACGGTTTTCTGGTAATGACCATTTTTGAAGCATGAAGTACGTTAGATGCGCTGTGGCGTCTTTCTGCCTCGTTTGGAGGTTTGAGAAAATCCTCTGCATTGTGAGTTCCATATCGAGGACTTAGAGACAACTCCACACTACGTCTAGATATCTGGGGCATAGGAGCGGTAGGAAGAATTCTGCTGCGTCGACGACTGGAATGTATAGTCAAAAAATTTGTCGCGTCACCGGTCGAACTTGGTGTAGATGAATCACAAATGTCACTGCTGTATAATTCGTCTGTTAGCTGAGATTCCTTTGAAGGATAGCTATCATCTTCACTATCTATGACAGATTCTTTCAAATCATTTGCTATGCAGACAGGTGTTGGTGGCAAAAGCCTTTTAGAGCTTTTTCTTCTTACTGGTAGAATATTAAGTCTGTTTCCATTGTCAAAAGCACAATCACTTTCAGATTTTGAAAAGTACTCTGAATTGTCTGCATGCGATTTGTGCAACTTCATACTGTTATCATCACTATCTAATGATAAATTGATTCTTGGTTTGACTTGGGTGAGTTTGGTTGAAGATGATGCTTGGCCCGCATCTGCAGCATTTCCAGTAGAATGCCGATAGCGTCCATTATTGTTAGAAGCTACATACAAATGCTGATCACGAGGTGGAATTGACTGACATGTTTTGGATTCTCGAAACATGGATTCCGGTTGCAGTAGACAACGTGCTGACAATGGCATGTGCTTTACCAACCGTGAACAAACAAACCAATGATCAACACCAACGCATCGACTACACAAATGACAGATTTACCATTCACTTACTACTTTGACGATCGCTTTTCACCCAGTGCAAACCAAATAGCATAAGTGCTAAGAGATTGGTTAGCTTCAGCCAGTGACGTCTATCTGGTTCTATAGTTCGATTTGAATCGTCATTTACCGAACGGCATCATCAAAACGATCGAATTATATAAGCATCTCAAGCTTGCTCGTTACCGTGATTACCACAGCCTACTTGCGCTGTTTGCTGCAGACGTGATTTTAGATTAGCTAGCAAAATGAGTTTTTTGAGCCAATTTTACATCAGTTGTTATTCATTTCCAAAAAGGGTGCTTCAGTTTAAACTTGGCTCACAATCAATGCAAATACGTAAAGTATGAGGAAAGGCAAATTGTAAAGCAACAATTGTAACGTTCAGCGTAAGCTGTAAAATTTATCATTCAGATGCATTCTGTTATGCAGTAGCTGACCACGCAGCTGATTATTGACAAATTACTTGATAGTTGGCTTTGCGGTTGGTTTTGAAACTGAATAGCGACTTCAGCGCCACGTGTGTTTTGAATGTACGGTAATTGTTGCAAAACATCTGTTTTTTTCTTTTTAAGTTGGATAAAATTGCAGGCAGCTGAAAAATGTTGGTGTATTTTGCTTAAATAGATTGCTTGTCTATATCTTATTGATTAACCAAATTTGCGCCACATTACTGGGTAACAGCAATGTTCATTTGGCTGTATACTGCAAGTGAACTTGACAACCGAAAAGTACTGTGCCGGCAGCTTCGATGACAAGATGTCAGAAACGGTGAGAAGTTACTTTGAAAATTGAGAAATAGCTTATAAGCTGGCAAACTTTTCGATCGCTATGCACAGTGGCACTTTCAATTTCATCACTCACTCACTCACGCCTGAAAAATGTTGACGCTCAATGCAAATTGTGCATGGCACATTGCCCAATACATTAAAAACATTCTGTCAAACTGCAGCTGATGTTGAACTGCTCAAAATGGCTGAAAACGACAAGTTTCCATTTTAATTTTTCTCAAATGCATACATGCATTTAAATTGAAACTTAATGCATACATCTCTCACAGTTGAAACTTAACTTTTCAAATGCATGTTGTCAGTTTCCATCAACAGTAAAGCATTCCTTATCCTTTGGGTGCAATAAAATGCTGCCTGATGTGCTGTTTTTGTTCAGCAGCTGTTGAAAGCAAACTTGAATAGTATTCCCTGTGAATATTCAAATAAAACTAAAAATAGCAGATGTAAGATGTTAACTGAGACTCAAACATTATTTCTACACAATATAAAACCTTCAATAAAGCATGCGCAATGATCACTCATCCCAGAAATTTTACATTACTGATGATAATCATGAGAACAGTTTTCAATGCAACTGCCAATTCAGTATATCATAATTTTGATTGTTACATTTTGATAAATGTTTTTACCCAATAAAACAGCATAAACAATTTTTACTAACAATTTAATCTAAAAAGTAGACATGAAATTTTTGTAATTTATTTTAAGATTATATCATTAGAAATAATTTAAACTAATATTCAATATATTGATAGTTTGGAATATATTCTCGTTAAATATTCATACTTATTACTATTGTATAGCAGCGTCTTTTGGATATACTGCTATTTGTAGAAGTATACTAGCTTATTCAAATAGTGCAGTCGCTTCCATACTTTTCAAAAGTTATTTACGCTTGCTAGTTAGGTATTAATGGACATTTTCTAACTTCTCTATTCAATCATGATGTCTGCGTTCAAACAAAAATAAAGCATTGTAAAATGAATATTTCATTACTACCTAATTTACTTTGCAATTATTATGGATTAATGAAACTGACATAATTAAAGCGTGCACAATTATTGTATATTTTCAGCAGTTTAGAACCTAAATTTATAATTGTAAAGAATACAAATTTTGCTCTATTCCTTGATTTAAACATTTACTCAGCACTGCGTTTTATTTATAACACTGATTCAGACATTTCTGCAGCAATTGGTCTCACAACCTATCATTTTCTTTGCATAAAGTACAAATTATGATTCTTCGAATTTTCCATAAACTTTCGCTTCATAGTGTAGGTTTTCGGTGAATCCCACGTAAATTGCCAATAGACAGTGCTTTTCGAAAATTTGTATTTGATATATCACAAATGATAAAAATTATCAGTTTGTACAACGTTTACCAAAAACTGCACATTTTTATCTGATTTAAAAACTATTTAATTTTCTGAATTACTTTCATTCTCTGCTTTTCGTATTACAAACAAAAAAAAGTACAGATAAGAGCTGAATTCAATTCACAGACTGCACGGCACATTCAGTGCATTATAATATATATATAATGTAATTAACATTTCTCCCAGTATTTGTATATTATATATAAATTTAAATTAGAACAAAATTGGATTGCTGCTTGTTATTTTGTCTACCAAAGAGAAAGAGCAGCATTTAGTATATTTGAGTATTGAACAATTCTTAGTTGGCAACTAAAGTTCAGCAAAATAGCTTACCTTTTGAGATGATGATGATTTAATTTTAATTAATCGTTTCATTTCGATGCACTCATACAGCAGAATATCAAAATTCAAATGGCCAGTTTAATCAAAATAATAACAGAGAAAAATGTTTTTCAATTAATAAGGTCCTTATCCCGCTTTGTACAATACTGAAAAGAATTGATCGCATTTCTACTTTGAAACAGACTATGTTATAACAAAGTCAACGTAATAACAAATCACATTTGTCAAGAAAAATCTATTTAAACAAAGTTTAACCAGAGATGTCACAAATGAGCGGCCTGTGACAATTTATAATGCAGAGAAGGAAGAATAAAATTTCACTTTGCATGTGAAATAATTACAACTGCGCAAATAAAGCAAGGAAAATGAAAACTGCATTTTATATTTTAGTTAAATTTCCAGTTTGAACAAACTGCTCAAAACTGAACGTTGTCTCATAAATGGACTGCCATTTTATTACTTTGATTGTAAGTTAGTTAGTTAACTTTGATGAAAACTTTACACTAATCTATAAAAGTTAAGAAACTTTCAACTGTTCACATTTCAGTTTCAAGAATTGCAGCAGTCTGAACATTTTTAAATACAAGAAACAAATTCTGAAAAACGTTTATTTCAGACAAAAATGAATAATGTTTTTTTGACAACTAGAGAATTTGTTTCACCTGTAATCAGTTGCTTTAAATTAAAGATTCCGCTTTTTCTTTTACCGTTGGTTCTGATGGATATATGAAAAAGAGAAGAAAAACTAATCCATCTATTGTCATAAAAATGCCATTTGATATCTTAAATTACATTAATGTAATAATTAACTTTAAGAAACAGACTTACTAAAAGGTAAAAGTCTTCTATCCAAATGCTGTATAAGGTAACCTGGAATTCAATGTTAAAAATTTGAGCAACAGGAGGAAATGGAATAAAATCTATTCTTTTTTTTTTAATGGCCAACACCTAAAATAAATTTCCCGGTTGATTAATATTGCTCGACATTTTGAAAATCCTATAGAAAAAGTTGCAGTACTATATTCAGTGTCATCATGTAACATAATTAAATTTCCTTCAAAGCAAGTGGACGTTTTATTTTAAAAGTATGCATGGAAAATGCAATAAATTATGAATTACTAGTACAGATATCATTATCTATGTCATTTATAATTTTGACTATTCATCAGAAACAAGACATCAAGAAGAATTATTTTTTAGAATGATCTCTGTTTCAAAATGAATTACAAATTTAAGCAGATTTTAAACATTAAAATACTTGAATTAAAATAAATTCAATTTGGTGTTATTTATTATTATTATTATAGAAAAATGGTTTTACTTTTATGCTTACTGTTTACTGAAGTCAGTTATTTTCAACAGAAATGTAGATTAAAATTTTCATATAAATACATACAATCATGTATAACATTGTACAAGCGCAACCAATTTGTATACATGAGCAAATACTTCCAACCAAATGCACCGAAGTAATGTTTGGCAGCTGCGTTAAAAGCAGCAGAAGCGACCCTGTAGCTAAGCCGGTTATAAAAATGACTGCTGCTAAACTTTTCTTAAATTGTAAAATATGATACATGCTGAAATTCATAAATAAAAACTGTACTTTTCTTATTCGATAAATATATAGAGCAATCAGCACTACTGAATTAGCTGCTGTCAAGTACCCATTTACTAATTCAATTTGCCAATTGGTAACCAAAAATCCATAAACAGTCCACAAAAAGCTTCTGCAAAAGTTAATACAAAGTGTTATTCTAAGTGATAAACTGCCAGTCCATAACGCACATTCAGTATTATATTATTTATATTGTAATTCTTAAATTACACCTGAACAAAGATCACTGCAGCATCACAATAAGTTCAAAGAGAAACAAACTGTTGTTCAAAGCCCTATTTTGAATGTTGTTTAAAGTTTACTGTTTTTATTCATGAATTACATACGTGGTTTAAATAAAAAAACAAAAGTAGCCTCTGAAAATAAAAAGATTTACCCAATCCAAGCAAGGATGAAGGGAAGAAAAAAGTCTTGATCAGATTTTCCACGCATTTTCCATCTTCTGATGTTGCTTCTGCATAAGAAAACTTATAGTTATTTTAAAATACAAATTTGTAAAAGTTAGTGCATACAAAGCAGCAAGACCAAGAAAAAAAATGTTGATGCCAATAGATGTACAAAGAAGATCAAAAAAATTTAAATGTCTTAGCAGTGATTTGGGAAAATCTTTGTAGAGAATTTGCAGTTGTTTTTCCAAAGGCATCGAAGTAGAATTCATAATATTAATTTTTTAACATATATTTATTTATCAGAGAAATTTTTGTGAAAGTTTGCTTACTGTTGCTGCAGCTAGTTGTTTTGTTTGTGCAATTTGTGACATTGCAAATATGGAACAAATTCATAAACGTTGTTCGAAAATGGAAAATTGCTTGACACAGCCCGTGGTAACATGTGACCTGAGAAAAATTTGAATGCCATCAAGTGACGTATCTTCAATCAAACGTCACTGACATGTTTGTTTGCATAGCAGGTAGCAAGCGGGCTGTTAGTCGTTTCATTGATAAAGCGCTGCTTTTTTTCATGCAAAAGAGAATGCAGAATTGTTTCTATTCTTACAGTAAATATTTCAACTATTTTTACTTTTCAATCAAGCAACTTTGTAACGGTTGCTTTCGAAGAAAAACATTTTTCAAGCGTTGATTATTTCTAATTTTCATATCTTACAAAACAACTTTTGAATACTGCTTCCAATATTCTGCAAAAATGTGGAGCTTTATAAAGAAAAATTATTTTTTGTATACAGTTTACTAAAGCAGATAAATAGAAATATTCAATTGAAATTTCTTTGATAAAATTATTAATAAGTAATACATTTATTGCAATAATCCATGCATTTTTATAAAGAGAAAATTCACGTTTTATAATAAAAAATGCAGCACTTACGTAGAATAATTAAATTTTTACATCATAAATAAATCGATTTAACAATTAAACATGTAAAAATTACAGTAATACTTGATAATCTTTATGCAAAGTAAATAAACGTTTTAAAATATAAAAGCAGTAAAAACACTACGGTTTTGTAAGTTCAGTTTTAGCAATAAACATGCTGTTTCAAATAAATAAACATAAATAAATTAATTAATTAAATAAATTAAAAGTTATGCTTGCTTTTTTATTTTTAGTGCTTATAAATTTATTCTTCAATAACGTATATAAGCAGTAATAATTTATCTTCAACAGAGTAATTTACCTTTAAAACAGTTTCTGTTATAAGACTTATTTGTGCAAAAATTAATTCAAATTCGATTATTATAACAAATTTATGTATTCTTCAATCAGTTTAAGTATCTAAATGGATTATGCAGTTTTCTCTAAACAGGCTTGAGATATGCATAAAGTCAGGGCGTTAAAGTGAAAATAGGATAACTACAAATTAGATTTACTGCAGAAACTTTATTTTAAAAATGACAAGCAATTGTACGTTTTGGCATAGCTTGGGTATTATGCAACGAAGCTCGCATAACACTCAAGCTAGTCAATAGCTAGCCAGTCAACGTTGCTATAAATAGAAGTATAAAATTAAGCATTCTAAACATTCGACACGCTTCAAACGAAAAAATCACCGTTCATAATAATTACACAGGTCAATTGAAACAGTGATCAGTGCTTTAAAGAGCAGAATCAAAACATCCGGGTGTGGTTTCCATAGTAAGCTTTTACGCACCTTGCACTGCCACACAGTTCTAAAATCTTATTAGACTGCTTTCCTTTGTTTAAGCTTAGATTCATGAATGCCCAGTGGAAAGTATTTTAGCCAGATGCATTAAAATACAGTAGTTTTAAAGTGGAAAATAGTATTGGCCTAAGCCAATCTTTGGTAAAAAGCAAGCAAGCGAAACAGTTCTGAACTGACTGCGCAACACAGTCATTCTGAAATCAAATCACCGATAAGCACGCATTTCGCATTCAGTAAATTCATTACAGAAAAAGTTATTTTATGAAAAATAAACACAAACATGAGACTCGCTAAGTGATATATCCATTTCAATGTTGAATAGCGCATCATCCTAGTTGCATGTATGGCCAAATGAGATTGTTTCCGCTGAGCAGCATATCTCGAATTAAAGTCTCAATTGGTGTTTTTCCAACAAGTCGAACAAAAAAGAGTTGTTCAATAACTGAAGAACTGATGCTACGGAGACTCGGCAGCCGAAGCAGCAATTTTCCAAACCGATTCAGCTGCGTAGGATACTGCGCTTTACAGTATTCTTCCAAAGCACATTGCGCTTTCTCTTGCAGCAAATTAATTCGTCCAACTTCAGACAATCCGCATGCGTCTAAATCACCAAATAAACATCATTTTAATTTCAAAATTATAAATAATTTATTACTTTTTATACTTATATGTAGTTTTGCTTAAATTCTTATCATTATGAACTTAAGAAAGAACATCTTTTTGAACATTGAAACAAATGCTTCATTATAAACATGACTCAAATCTGCTCAACATCTGAACGTTTAGTAAGACATTCATCTAAGATATCAGAACAAAAATACAAAACTTGCTTTCCGTTTTTCTATCGCATTACAGTCTTAAATTTCTAACTGCACAGAAATGTTTTGAAATAAATTATTTTTTCTGAAATCGGTTTTCTTTGTTCTATTCAATTTAGTGCCAAAATTAAGGTTTTGTCATTCAACATACTTTTGCGATGAGTGATAAATCAAGCAAGAAACTATTAAAATAGGCAATAAAGAGTGTTTTGAAAAATATTTAAAAACAGGCCAGATAGAGGTTTTTACAATTGTTTGCTGACTGCTGGAGAAAATCGATGTTTAAAATTTAGGGCTATAATGATGACTCGATCAGAGTTGTCAATCGTGTTGATTAAACGTAAAGGGACCACAAACCTCTATAATAGGAGTCATGATAAAAATCGAACTAAACAAAGCTGACCAATTTATCTAAAGAAAAATGATACATTCTTTTCATATGAGCTAAGAGCCGACTGATTTGCGCGTCAGTTTCAAGCCCAAGTCGAAGGGGAACCGTGCTGTGACAACCGATTACGCGAAACCTGTGATTAAAATGACAGAATGTGAATCGCTTTGGCTGCAATTATCGCTTCTAAGCATCGATCAGCATACTGTAATCTCGACTTTAGGCCCTGTCATTCGACCTTTAAAAAGGGTTATGTTTCTCATTGAGAAAAGTTAAAAAGAGCTTTCTTAATATTCAAGGGCATTATTCTTATCTGTGGCAAAACGTTAAAAACATATTAATCATTTCTGCTTAAATCCATTATGAAAGATTACCATGCTAAGAGTATTTGCTTACAAAACTGCTTAAAAGAACAGTTGGCTATTAGCTACTAATTATGTCGTATAAATTTAAAATATTTTTCATACAATGCATCTGGTAAATTATTGTACTTGATTTGTTTTGTTTAGTATTTACTATAAACAGAGCAAATTTTCCAATTTGCTTTTATTAATTCTGTACATAGTTAATTAAATTTTTTAAAGAAAAGATTTTGAAATTCTTAGAAGACGCTATATTATAATTTCAAATTTAACTTATACTTAAATGCAAAAATCAGATCTTCATAAGTTGCTTCCTGGAATTGCACTTCAAATAATGTGATTAAAAATTACGTTCAAACTTATTAACAGTTTCTCAATGAGCTGTTTAAAAATGCCACCAGCAATTGTTTGAACCTCAGACAACAGCAAATAAACACATGTTTTATGGAAAATTCAAAAAAGTTAGGCACATTTTCCTGAATCAATCTTTAGATTTAAAGCAAATAAAGCGTGGTTTGATAAGTCTATAATGAACAGGCGGTAGAAAAAAACCGTCAACATCTGACTGTTGCGCCTGCTCACCTCAAAATTTGATTAACTGCAATTGTTTGCTATGGGAAAAAGCATTTTATTTTATGACAACAAACGATGCTATTCACACGACAGTTGTTCATGATGTCAATGCACAAATAATAATACTATTCATAAGTACTTTCAAAATCATTTTAGAAAACATTTCCGACAGTGCTGAAAATAGAAACAATTTTGTTTTAAATCCCTCAGACTTTTTTATGGCAAAATCGACTCATTATTTATTATATTTTTGATAACTAGATATTAATAAAAATAGTGAAGTGAAAAATATAACTGTTGTAGAATTTCAAAAGTCCTATTTGTTGAACAGTTAAATGCAATTAAAGACCTTTACATTAGAAAAACCATTCAATTAAAAACATCTTAATTTTTCACTGTGATATTTGATATAGCTAAATGCAAATTACTGTTTTAAATCACTTTTTGCGAAGGTCAGTTGTCAAAATGACTCGCCCACAGAAAATAATGAATGAGATGTTTTTCACTTTGTAAAACTGTTGTCAGTAAACATTGGACAGCGCAACAAGCTAAGCTGTTTCCGCTTCTGTTCATTCTGCTCGACACAGTTACCATTTAGACTAATACGCTCACTATTAGCTCAAACAGCTGTCAAACAAATAGTAAAATGATTTTTCAGGTTCACTGCAAAAGCAACAAATTGGTCGTCAGTGACAAGCACTTCTTTGTTGAAATAAAAGGCTAAGGAAAAAAGTGACTAACATCCGTCGGTGTTGATCAGTTTTGATAAAACATGAACGTGTCGTTGATGTGACGAATCAGCATTAGACATGCCGTAGTTAAATATTATTTGGCCAATGAAACTAGGATATAGACAGGCAACCGCAGGCTAAATCAATGAAAGTCAATAATTGGATTGCGTTCGACTGTCGCCTGATGTGATGAACCTTTTCATCTCGACTGGGCCGATTCCATTTTATTCTTTTCAAACACCAGCTTCAACCATTAGGTGTTCAATGAAGCGCATGCTCTACAATGACGTGTTGGCTATCCTCCGGACAGCTTAGAAACATGTTGCCAGACTGATTAGGCCATCAATTAGTAAGGATAATGCTGGAGTAGGCCAATACGCCTTTCTCGTCTTGCTCAATTTATAAAAAGACCAGTTACCCAGGCGGGACAGCTTTGCGGGTTGATAAGCAACCGTCTATTCTTTTCTGGCGCGCGAACTTTCCCCTAACAATCGATTGCTCAAAATTCTTTTACGGCATAACGAAATTGTGAACCGTATAAATAAAAGTAAAATTAAACGACGCAGACGCAGGGTGTGCACAGAATCGACCATCCCAAGTCGCTTGACTATTTCCTACGGTAAAGTGCAAGCAGACATACTACAATCGATCATATTTTGCATACTGTAAAAGTATTTTCTAAAACAAAATCCACATTCTATCACTAAATTTGTTACATTCTTCTGACTGTATAGTAAAAAGCATCACTATTGCATATCAATAGCATTAATTAACCTGAAATTGTCCTGCAGAAGCAGACTACTAAAAAACGTACAAAAAAATGTTTTACAATCTTAAAAAGCATTTTCACATAAGAGCATAAATGAAATCAAAGCATTTTAAACATGAAAATCCATACATAAGTCGAATAGTAATCCTGAACAACATAATTCAGTTGATTTTCTTTCTTTTGAAAACCATAAAACATGATGGCATTTATTATAGATTTCTAGATTTACATCCATTTTCCTTCTCATTGAATTAGCTGACCAGCTGTTGGAAAGATAGTTAACATTTTAAGGTCAATTTATGCAGTTCCCGTTTTTTGTACTTTGTTTGTTTCAGCTCTTCAACAAATAACTAGACTATTTTCAATGCTCAGACCACACGAAGTATTTTAAAGCATGATCAAGTTGTGGACTTAACTTCCTAGCGTAAATGAAACTAACAATAAAAGCAAAACAGCTATCTGTATTGTATTGTAATTTACTGTTTGTTATTATTTCAATAAAGTTGCACGTAAAAAGATAAAAATTCCGCTTAGGTAAATGATAATTTTTTTCTTTGAGATTACTTTAGCATTATTAAAAAAGATAATAATTAGGCGTAAAAACACTTTATAGTCAAATAGACTTAGAGTTTATATAATATTGTTAATACGCAATGTTTACAAATGTAATTTATATGCAGTATACTCATCTTAAGCTGAAATTACTTTTGCAAAATGTGAACTTATAATTCATTTTCTGACAAGTTTCACATTTCACATTCTATTCCACTATGTTCTCAAAATTTAATAAGAAGTATGGATATTAGCTAAATCGGAACAAAAAACTTTTTTTGTAATTAAAATACTCTCACTATTAGCTTTATTATTATCACTATGAAATATTAGTGGCAAGTTTGTAATGAAGATATTTAAATGCATAATGTGATCTTATCCTGATAAAATATTTGTAAATACATCGTGATATATATCATATTCTAAAAGAAATACATATTTTCCATTTTTGAGTGATTTTATATGTCATTGAATTTTTTCACGGTGAAATTGTAACTTCATTTTTGACTATTTATTAAAAAACGTGTGTATAGAGCCTTTTGCATTACATTATTTAACGTTTGAGAAATCTGCATTCCACTGTTCTCTCATTAGTGCCTTTGTATAGTAAATGTCAACAAAATACTAAACATAAATGTGATTGTAAATTTTAAAATAGTGATGCAATTTTTAAAAATAACTTCAATAAACTTACCTGTTGTAAATAAAACAATTGCTTTGATACAACTATATTCAGCTGAATCGACTTGTAACATTTTTAATTTTTCAATTTGATCTTGAAAAATTCTAATGTGATCCATGAATAGGACTACTCTTTCAGCTGCCATCAGAGATGTTTGTAAGCCAGCTGCTGCAAGCAAAGGTGCCACATGCAATGGCATTCCTGCTTGGGCAGCATTTAGTACAAAAAGCTCAGACCATGCCATACGCAACAAAGCCACCTTAAAACGCAATCAGTGAAATGTTTGATATTTTTAAATAAAAAAAGAAAAACATACCTGATCAGTGACCAATAGTTCTGGAAAAAATGGAATGTTTCTAGCCCATTCCACAGCTGAGAACAAAAGTCTAGCAGCCAATTCACATAAATTGTCAATTCCTACAATATTTCCAGCCGATTGGAGTACACCTAAATAATATTGCATTTCAATTCGCTGAGTTCAAATAGTGAAATTACAAAAGATATTTTATACCAGCTCCGAATCTTGAAATAGGGTACGGCTCTGCACGAAGTAAAAGCGTGACAAAATTTGATAAATAGGCATGGTTGCCGGCGATAGAATCACCACTGACAAACGCTACAGCATTGACATACGGATTGAGGTTAGTAGCAATGCGTCCGCGCTGAACAGCTGAACAGAAGTGCATTGTTTAAAAAATAGTCATCACAGTCACGAGTAGAGTAAATACGTTTCAAACCTATCTTTTCCAGAAACAAACTTGACAAATTGCTTAATTGCATTTTAGAAAACAAAAATGTTAGATTTCTTTTAACTGTTCACTGAAAAGCGCAGCTGCTGCTAACTCACGTCAACTCATAAAATACTATCACTGATATAATCAGAAATGTGATTAAAATTTTTAAGTGGAACTTAAAAACGGATATTTTTTGATAAAACACAGTAAAATTTAAAATAATTATTCACATTTTAGCCATAAACAGCGCTTTCAGACAGTCATTTAAAGACTACATATTAAAAACCGGATCGTTTCAGCGGCCTTGTCAAACTACTAACATCTGCTTATTCGTAGGAAAAGAAAAATTGATAGATACTTTCGCTGATGATTCTCACTTTCCGCAGATGCAAATGCAGATGACAGCCTTAAATTTTCATGCTTGAATAAACATTAAATTTATTTTTTTTAAACAACAATTATTCTTGAAGCATTCCAGGAATACACAGCTATATTAAATTCTCAAAACGCCTACTTTCAAGAATTCTATCATTCGTCAATAAAACAAAAAATTTTACATCAAACTATAAAAAATCAATATAAATTTTTATCAAGAATCATTAAGAAAAAAAAATACTCTCATAATTATAAACCCAATGATAACTGAAAATGCTACACTGAACTTCGAATGTTGAAACCGATGAATGGGCATTATGATTTCCAACTAAAAAAATTTTAAGTTGAACATTGAAAATAAAATTCATCCATAAAATTAAATTCTTCTGGGTCGTTGCAGTTTTATGATAAAGCTATAAAATCTGAGTGAGCTTCGCTATAAAATGCATTTTGAATAGAACTTTTTTGGACTTACTTCATAGCTTTTTGGATTCAAATGTCTAATGATGTTTATGTTTAATTTTTAAAAGTCTTTTCAAAAATATTAAAACATCGAAATTCAAAAATTACAAAAAGTCATGGCATAAACATTGCTTTAAATCTTTTCTCATTATAAACATTTCCTTTTTACATTTCTGTAACCTCTAAAAACTCATTTTAATAGTGCATTACTGAGTGGCAATAAACTGCGCTTTAAATTCATATATATTCTTATTCAAAAACTTTCTGAAATTTTGAACAGCTCAGGGCACCGTGGCGCAGAAATAGAATGCACTTTCAAAAATATAAAAGTGCAAACTTGTAAGGCTCACATTTTTCCTAAATGTTCTTACTGTAAAGTAGCCGTTTATCATGTTGATTGCGTTGTTGTCTCGAGAGACTGATATTAATGGCTATGGGTGGATCGAATTACGAATTCTAATGCGCTTCTTATTTCACTCAAAGATGCACCACACCTAAGTTTGTCAAAGGTGTGGCAAACTAACTACTTACTCAATGATTCACATCACAAAACAAATAAAAAAACGCTTACCTTCTTTGCGCATTCCCATTTTTACACATTTTTTTAGTCGGCAGTATTGGCATTGATTGCGATGATGAACATCAATAGAACAGTTCTTGTTACCCCGGCAAGTATAAGTAAGATTCCGACGTACACTTCGCTTGAAAAATGATTTACAACCTTCACAAGTAAACTGACCATAATGCTTTCCACTGCTTTTATCATGACAAACGACACATTCAATAAATTGAGAAGATTGCTTTTCTGCGCTAGTTGTTGGAGAAAGCTTGAGCTCAGTGCAGTCAGCTAATGCTGCTGACAAAACATCTCCTGTACTTGCAACTGATGAAGTCGGAGTAGCAGGAGATTGGCTACCCAATGATGACATTCTCTCCAACGGATCAGCTTTGGGTGGATTTAGTAGGATTTTAGTTCCTCCAGAACGGTTACCATCGACGTTGCCTTCACTGCTTGCAGTGCTGCTGTTGCTACTAGCTGAACTAACTCTCAAATTAATGGCTGCTTTTCGTACGCAAGTTTGTCGTGGTGTGGCATCTGTGCTACTTGTTGCCACCTCTTTAACAGACAAGGATGGTAAATCTAAGGATGTCCAGGAAGATGACGTAGACACGGGATCTTCAGAATCAGCCTGATGGTGACTTTTTGTTATTGAATGCGCGTTGTCCATTGTTGACCAGAGAAGCATGGACGGAGAAGTTGGATCAAGAAATTGTGCTTGGTCTGAACTAAACACTGGCCGCGGACGCGCAGAGCTGTTGCTGTTTGCTTGCAACCAGCTTACCATACCTCTGCCTCATCAGCTGTCCAATCAGCGTTCAATGTCAGATGGCCTTGTCAAATCAGCGCCAATCGGACGTAATCCGCCTGCAGCGGATGTCCAATCGATTACGCCGTCACCAATTCGCCAATATCCGTCTTGCCTGAAAAAGTGAACATGCGTAGTCGTACGCTATTACTGAAAAATGCTTGCATGTGCAAAACGCGTGGCCGCCAATCAGCGCGACACCCATTTTGACAAAAACGTTCTAACAACCCAGGCTAGAAGGTCAGGACGGCCAGAGTTGGCACCTGCTAAACTTTGACGCTCGCTGACCAGCTGTGCAAAATATTCCAAAATAAACTAGAAATGTTATTTGAAATTATAAAAGAGAAAGCAACTAAAGTTGCAAAACAAAATTTAAAATATCATATTGTTAAAAAGAAATCTGTTATATTTTGAAGGAAAAAGGAGCAGGTGGTTTGAATTTATATCCTTAGGGAAATGAACAACTGAGCCAGATTTTTGAGTTACGTTATAGTGAAGAGGTTAAAAGTTGTGTTATGATGCTGTCAACGACGGAAGTGTAGGTAAACAAATAAAACAAAGCTTGTTGCAGTGGCAGGCGCCTTACCTCAAAGGGCATTGTCCGTTCAAAGGGTGTTGGGCGCAACAGCATACAATAGCCAACGCTGCAGTCAAGCCAGCTAGTCCAAGGGTGCTTGACCTCAAGCGGTTACGGTCGCCGCCTGTTCTTGTTGGGTCACAACCGCGACCCTCCATTGTCGACCGATTTTCGACACGTTAATTTCATGTCAATTAACCCAGCCTGGTGTTTGCAAGCTTCATGTCGAGGACGCTAATAATCATGGTTCAAATTCAAGGCCAGCTTGCTGCAAGCTTGCATAGCAAGCAGGTGTCAGATACAAAAGACTGCAACTGCCTTTTATTACCCGCAACACCCAGAAACAGAGCAGTCAGTGAAGCTCATTTTGCACATCCCCCCACTGTGATATAAAAAAGAAAAAATAGAAATAATCGTGGCAAAGCAGGCAACCGAACGCATTGTAGATAAGCTTTAGCATTAAATATCAAATGAGTTTATTGAGTAGCTTTCTTGTCCCCCCTCATGTTTATAACACGCTTGCCCAGAGAAGTCAAGCCGGTCACGTTTAAAAATTTGTCGCGTTCTAAATTTTCAGTACTGGTATAAAGCACACGTTGGAAAGCAAGGTGAAAGTGGTCAAAGCTTTAGATACCTTCTATTGTTGCAACAGCGTCACCTGGCTTGACATTTTCGAGGACATTTTGACGTAACACGCTGACCCTACGATTTTGGGGGAAAATTTTCAGCTTTTCTTCACTAAGCCACGAAATGGTTTTACTGATGACTGATGAAGCCTAACTTTTATTCGAATCTCTTTTATTTTATTATACGAGTCCGTCTTTTAGCGGAAGCAATTTCCCTGCTTGACAGCTTGATTGATAGAAATCGCAGTTTGTCATGACCTTTTCAAAGTTAAGCTTCTGCATTCCAGCTCCTTGAGGCTAAATTTCGACTATTTCTGTAGTTCCATTTGATGGAAACAAATTCTTTTAAAATTTATTTTTCCTGATACCCAAATTGTTCATTCTAGTGCTATTAATTTTACCAAAGCGCTTAGTTTTGTAAACTGTACAGTTTATATATATATAGTTCATTTTTGATGTTGATATTAATTGTTTTTCATATAAAATATTCATTGTATTCATTGAACTTTTGTGAATTTACTAAAAATTTGAAAAATATTTCTGTGTGCAATTGCTTTCAATGAAATAAAATATAATAGTTTGCTTAGTCATGTATGTGTAATGCAAAAAAGTATTTATTGGTCAAATACGTTTAGTATACAGTGTGAAAAAGCTAAATTACTGATTCGTTTTTTAAGCAAAGCAAATGTGGAATAAATAAAACCGTTTTGTCAAGTTTTAAGTATAATGGATCATTTAATGAAAAGTTCTATCGACTTTTCTCAGGCAAGTTTGTAAATAAAGCATCTTCTTAAGCTATTTCTTCAATCATTGCTTTATAATAAAATCAATGCCTCGTAATTTTATCAACGCACTAATAGCACCTGCTATAAATGGTTCGATTATGCATCTGTTGTGAAAAGATTTAAGCTATAAACACAAACCAAAAATATTTTAATTAAAAGAAAAAGTGCTATAAAATTGATGCCACTTCTGAATAGAGAAAAAAGTTTTTTTAGCGTTTTTCAAATTCTGCTTAAGTAAAAGAAAGCCATAATTATTTCAGAAGCATTAAACTACTCAACATTTGTAATCATTGGAAAATATTAATTTATTTGATAAAAGCATGAAATTCATTTCATTAAAATAATGAAATTAATAATAAACAATACTGATGAATACTTACTGAATTCTTTGTTGTAAAAGTCCAAATAAATGCAATATTTATTTTGCAAAACGGAATAATGAAATATGACAAGAAAGAAAACAGAATTGTAGAAATAAAAATTCTAAATGTAAAGGTAAAATCAAGGATGTAGCATTCAGCGTTCAGCAGTACAATGTAAAACTAGAGTGGCACCGATGAAACGACTGGCTTTGGTGTTGAGGTTAAGTTTCCAATGACCAGGCATCGCTTGGCACTAAGTAGTCTATTCAGCATGCGTAAGCTGCTCAAAGCAGAAATTTGCGTTCAGCAGTAGCTACAGGTGCTGTTCACGATTTTCTAACTGAATAAATATTGCGCATTTGGAACTACAACAGCTTGTTTACTTCGACCCTTCCAGCCATGACCTTTTTGCAATGGCAGTGCAACTAAAATTTACACCAGACAGCTTTTCCTTGTTAACGCTTTTAATGATCATACTTTAACTAGCCGGCATTTGGTTATTCTACTTTCAAAGCATTACTTATTTTATTTTCTTACGTATATATTTTATTAATCACATCATCAATCATCCAACTGCCGCCATGTTTAACATATGCAATTTACAATTCTTACTCAATTTTAAAATGATAGATTATTAAGCATTTTCATCTGCAATTTTATTGAAAAACTAATAGTGAAAATTACTAATAATAAAAATTTCAGATTTAAAAATTGTTTTTAAGAAATAAATTTTTTCAGAAAACAAAGCTAATTTAAGTTACATTAACGTTTTTAATAATTAATCACAGAAGCAACGAATGCTTAAAGACTTCAATCCAGTTACAACTCAGCAAATATAAATTAGCAATTTTACACGTTATTTATTACTATCTTTTTGCATTCCTATAACTTTAGGACTGGTCAAAACATGGCAAAACATATTGCAATATTAAATTTATGCCAAAGTTTTATTATATTTTTCAACTTTATATGTAATTTGGCTTTCTATTGGTTCAATTTTTTATGTGATTTACAAAAACTTGTGATATGAACAGACAAACTCTAACACGTACAAATATGAAATAATTAGCATTTCAATAACAAAGGCAGTTGAGCAAAGTTAATATTTATTTATTTAAAATTGACTATTTAAATATTTGCAGACATAAATACTTTTCTTTTAAATTTGCATGCTGTTGTTTACTGAGTGGATTTATATAACCGTGCTTATTAATGCTGCATGAAAACTGTAAATTTTTAAATTATCAATAATTTCAGTTTATAATTACGCTGAACAGAATATGAAACTAGCTACAGCAGCTAACAAAACATTCAACATTCCTGAAATTAGTTTTAAATATTTTACATATGTTCGCTCATAATGAAAATCATAATCAGAATGCCAATTGCACCTGATTTTACGTTTTTATAACTGATTTGACCAATTCATTCATTGACGATTGAAAATTCATTTCATTTTTATTTTGAGACGCAACTGCTTTTTAATGGTTTAAGAAGCATTTGCTAAATAACAATTTGTCAAAAGAAGCCATAAAAACAATAGCCCATTTATTAGTTTGCTCCTTATTATATGGCACAATGTTCTTTCTCTTAAAATTTTGAAACAGACAAGCAAAGCTGTGCTAATTTACTTTGCCAATTTGAGAAACAACTGCCAGTGCTTGTTACCACTGCTTTATGTATTAGTTTTTACTTTTGTAATACTGGCATGTACTAAGTTTTATGTTCTACTTGGTTTGTGCAAAATTTGTTAATAACGTTTCTGATCAAATAGTTTGCAATTTTAAAACGTTTTCACACTCTACGATTTTTAAAAGCACAAATAGCACTTTACTAAGGCCACTTTTCTCAGCACATAGTTCTAAGTGTACAGTAAAAGTGACGCGTTTCGCTTGTCACTATTAGCATTCTTTCAGTATTTAAGCAGCCTATTATTTTTGTGATGAAAAAATCAGACTTTGTATAAATATAATTTTTAAAGTTTAAATAAGAAACAAGCATTTCTAAATTGTGATTTCAAGTAATTTCATTTGAGATGAGCATTGAAGCATTAACAAGATAGTAATGTGGAGTACAGCAAATGCGCGTGTGCGTGTTTTTATTATGCATAGAGAATTTGTGTTTCAATTTTACAATGGAATGGATGCAAAAGAAATTTGTGGAGGCGGTATACGGTAAACGATTTAGCATTCATCATGTGTTGTAAGCGCATGATGTGCATAGACTATAGATGATTTGACTGCGAATTCAGCTTGTGAATATTGCCTAATTGTGCTCTTCAAAGGCCAACTTTCTTACTACAATTCAAATGATTTTATTAATTTTTCAAAATTCTCTTTCAAAGGCTTTATTATGCAACCTGATTTTGATCAGTAATGACATTGTGAAGTCGTTGCCAAGTTTTGAATTCTTCTTACAAAATGTCATATCTTGAATGATAGAAATAGTTGTCCAGATTTAAGACAAAATGGAGGGCGTTGATAACAGGCCAATTCAATATCACTCTCAGCTTGACATGCTTGTCTGAAGCAGTAACCATCGTCCTTGAATTTTAACTTCATCCAAGCGAAACGGTCAACAAAGCTATACAGTAATCTGATAACTGCGTGGTAGTTTAATTGGAAATGATTTTCTCCACTTCCAAGCGTTAAAAATTTATGAACGTTGATTCATGATTGTCCAAAACTTCAGAACAAGGTTAAAGGCGATTGATCCGCGCACGGTCTTTGATTTTATGAAGATTAGCCATAAATTTCCCTTCTTATGCTTTTCAAAAATTCTTTCCGCTATCTAAAGCAGGATTAAGCAGTTAGTCATTTACTGTACTTGATTAAAAAAATTTTTTTGGATATTAGTAAACAGTTTTAATTGTTTTAAAGTAATCGTTCAGCATTTCAATGCATTTCTGAAAACACCATCGCAGATATAATTATTTAATATTTTGAATATAAATTTAAAAATTATTCTATTGCTATCAGTTAAAAAATGTCGATGCTCTTCTTCTTGACAACATTTATTGCATAATTTTTCTAGAAATTGTTAATGGTATTCAACTAAGAGTAAAGAAATGTAAAAACAATTTAAAATTAAACCTTTATTTATTACTTTAATTTTCAACTTTTATAATACGCGACAATATTTAAATGGAAAAATAAGCCGCCATTTCTAAAAAAATGTTTCAACTAGATTTTGAGAATACGCAAAAACAAGATTCAAAATGTTTCATAGGAATATAGATTTTTGTACAGATATTTTTCTTTAGTCTGCTTGTAAATATCAAGTGAAGTGAAAAACCAGCATAAAAAATTTTGGAAACAGTTTTAAATATTGTATTGTAATTTGATTGTTTTAAAATACTGTAATTTGAAAATGCTACAATTATATCTAAATTGCAATAACATTTTCAAATTGAGGAAGGTGGTTGATATCTTTTTCTTGAAAGATTCAAAATATAAAAATTTTTCATAAATTTTTTAAACTTTATCAAGACACGATCAAAGTGGCAACTGTTCTTGTTTTTGCACAAATTTTGATTGATCAAGAGAATTATTTTTTGTTACAATGATAATTCATGATTTGATCCACAGCTGCAGGATATACAATCCTTTGATCGATGTGAAATTACGTATGGAACGTGCAAGTCTGCTAGCTGAATCACTTTCATCTTGATGCAAAATGCAGTCAGTGGACAGCCTTTTCCCCGTTTATGCTAACATTCAGCTCAATTGGTGAACAAAAATGAGCCTGCTTTTCTCGCCTCAGTTTTTCAACAATGTCTGACTTATTGCTATCGCGTTTTTAATCGGCAGCCGTATTAGATTTCCGCAATAGATTTCCTGGTTGAGGATTTTCTCACGAGGATATATTAATAAGCTTGCAATTTTCTGCATACTGTAAAAGCAAACGTTGCCGTGACAGGGAAAGTTGAAAACGGCACATGTTGAACTCAACAATGATTAATGAAGCTCACATTTTTTATCGTTGTTTGCTCATTAAAAAGTAAATGCTAACTTTAAAAAATGAAATTATACTTTTTTATTTTTATCAGATAAAATATGCAGAAGTATTTTGTCTTTAGCATACTATTTTACTGTAAACAAGATTTTTTAAATTATAAGATAAAAAATTAACAGTTTACACATGACATAATTCTGTTTTATTTTAGATTTACGTATTTTCTAACTTAAACTCTCAAAGAGGATATATAATACTTAATTTTTTTAATGAAATTAATAAACAAATAAATACATGAAGCGTTGCTAAATTAACATATATTTACATTCTGGAATCATTGCATTTTTTGTTGAAATGCAGGGTAAAATTTTTTTTCAATTTTAACGAACCACTGTTTATAGGTTAAATTTAACTGATTTTTTAAAAAAAGCAAAAATTTGATTACATTTAATTAACATAACATTTCGATTTACACATCACATCAAGTAAACATATATTACTGAAAACTGAAATACTTCATGCAAATTCTTTGAATGTAATAGTTATCAGGTATAGGTAAAGAAATAATAATTTATGTAAAATAATTAGATGGAGATGATTTAGCTATCAAAAACAGTTCAATAATTACAGTTCATTAAATTTTTTATAACATTTGCTTCTTATTTTCTGAGCGTACAAAAATAAAAACAACATAAACAGACATTATCACATATATTGCATTCATTTACTGCATTAATTGAGTGTTATTTGTATCAATTTTGGCATCTTTACAGATGACGGATTATTTTCAGTTTTGTATGCTATACTTTTTTGATTGCATTTTGCTGTCATACACTTCAATGCTATACATACATTTCTGAAGCATTGTTAAATAAACATTTATTTTCCGTTAACCAATAAATGCATTAATATTTATATATTTCATAAGTTTAAACTAAATCACTTCTTCCACAACGAAGATTGCATGTTTTGGGGCAAGCTGCTTGAGCTTCTGATTGATGACAGTTATATGTAAGCGATCTGTTTTGGTACTTCTCACAAAATTTTTCGCTCTCACGATCTCGCAATATTGGACATTCAGGCTCGTAAAAGGTAAAATTTCCTTTGTCTAGAATTTTCAAATAGTCCAATTTAAGCAGATTATTGAAAGATATTATTCATATCTGTAACAGCATAAATATCTGCAAGCAAGAAGTACAGCAGAAATTATCTGCAAATTTTAAAATTGATAGTCCAGAAAAAATTTACCGCACCTTTAAATTTTCCTTCCTCTGTGATTTCAACTCCTAAACCCTTAGCGCATGTTCTGCAACAAAGGTATCGACCAGTACGTCTGTTGCTCAAGCACTCATCCAAAAATGTAAGACTTTTTTGCAATTTCTTGCAAGTGACATCCCCACCTCTATCTTCACAAGGCAATGGTTCTATTATTTTCTGAAGTTTTCCTAAAAAAATTTTCATTCGCCCATCAATAATTAGTTTTAAAGAGATTTAAAATTACCTTGTATTTCATAGCAGAAAAAAAATGCAGCAGTAGCTATAATGAAAACAGTCTTCATCTCTCTGTGAATAAACTGCACAAATGTATTGATGATATGTACTGCACCGATTGTATATATATATATGTAACAAAATGAGTAGCAGAAAGTCATTAAAATGAAAAAGTAGCAATTAAGAAACCATATAGTAAGTAAACCCAAAAAATTAAATATTTAGTATTTATTTAATTTATTTGATTTAGCAAAACTATGATTTTTTAAAATACTGCATTAGAAAATTTTAACAGTGCAAATATTGGAGGATAGTTCATTTATTTTTAACTTCATCTAAATTTTTAACAGTAATTACTTCAATTTTGTTAAATAACATTCTTAATATATGACGCTTACATTGTATTGCAAATCAGTTTTTCAATGATGATGAGTGAATTGTTGGAGAAAAACAAAGTCTTCATTTAGCTCAAAATGCTTGTTGCTGAATAATTACACAAGAAATATCTGACAAAAAGCGTTTTAAGTAATTATAAGGCAATGCCTTTGAAAAAAAATAATGCTTTCTATATTGTGAAAAAAAACTGTTAACAATTAAAAAAGTAGTTAATTGGGTTGTTAGTTGTTATTTGTACTTAATTTCCGTTACATTTTACGTAACTTCTATTTACGTCGTTTTTCAAATTGTATCGACATCGCGTTAAACATTCCACGTCCGTGGTGGTTGAATCATAATTTATTTATTCTAATGTAAGGTATAGCTTCAGTGATAAACTGTGATTGTATTAAACTGTTCATGGTAATGTAAGTTGTTTATAATTTGAGGAACATTTATTTCTATTTTAATGTTTTTACGAAGTGATTCTTTGCTATTTTTTAATATGAAATTTAATTCTCATCTCAAATCTGGTTTGAAAAATTTTAAAACAAATTAGACAGATGATTTATCTCAGCTAATATTTAAATTCAAATAAAATTAAAATTACGTTTGAAAACAATTAAAAAATTAGAAATGCTGAACTTATTTCTTTTAATATAAAGCGTTTCTTGAGAAAAAGACTTTCTACATCAATCAGCCAGCCATAATTCGTTCACTATGCATATTAAAAAAAGCATAATGTCATATATCATATATTCTGTTAAAAATGCAATAGTTTGAGCGGATGATATTTGCTATGTGATTAACGAGAATTCTCATTTGAAAAATTGATACTGTGCCATACTTCGTTTAAGTTTAAGCATCTCGTTTAAGTTATTGGAACAAATAACGAGGAGTTCAGTGTTATATGAATTATGATTAAGTTGTTTAATTTTTGATTATACGTTGTTGAATGGTTTAACAAAAGAATTTTCAGCATACGTTCGCACCTATGCTTTGCTTTTTCACATTTTTTGGCATACTGTAATACAAAAAGGAAAATAAAGCAGTAATTTAAAGTATACACTTGACAAACTTTTGAAAAGAGCAGATAATTAAGAAATTAAATTATAATGCACTTATAATTTATAGAATTTAAATTTAGGAAACTGCTATGCGTCGTAGTTCAGAAGGAACTTCTGGATCATCTACATTTTTTGCGAAAGCACTCAGTCCATATTATCCTAGTCGATCTGACAACATACTTAAAGTTGGTGTGGAATTAAGTCCAGACATAGCGGCATTTTCTGATGTTGAAGTTTTCGATAAACTTCCTCAACTTATTGAAGTCAATCAAGTAGATGCATTTCATATGAGTAACCAATGTACAACCTTCCTATTTTTATTTCAGAACGAGGCAATTGATGTTATTCAAAAAGAACTTTGCAATCGGTAATTGTAAAGTCATGGCTTTTCAGTTGTTTGAAATATTTTTCTTTTACAGTTGGGATTTAGCATCTATGGAAGACTATGCTTTAAAGTATACCGTTCGTTCTACTGCATATTTGACTGAGCAGGTTTGTGAAATTCACTTTGTCGCTTGTTTATTAGGAAGAAAGTTGTTTTAGAATCGACGCGAATTAGTTAACGGTGATATATTGAATCTGACGTTCTCTCCTGTAAGTGTTGATAAATTTATGCATGGTTTTACGTCTGTTTATACTTCAAGGCAAAACTGAGCGATATATTTTTATTATGGCTTACTTCATCAAATATAGAAGATCAAACTCGAGCTGTGACTCACCTTTCTTCTATTGTATCTGATTCATTTTTTTCCGCTGAATTTATCAGGAAAGGTGGACTTCACACGTTAATGGATTTAATCGAAAACAATACTTTTAACGATATGCCACTTTCGCAGTTGTTGTTCACGTTTCAAGGTGTGATTGCATGGAGTGAAAAAGGTTGGGAACTTCCGTCAGAAAATCTTCTTATACAGGTAGTTCTTGAGATTGTTTACATTTCTGCATTATTATGAAGATTACATTTAGATTTCGGGAATTGTTGTTGGTCGCACGAAATACGAGCATCCCAGAGTTTTGTCTGTTGCTATGTCCATTCTGGAAGACATAATAAATTCGAGGTTTATAATTTATTTTCATAAATTTATCGAAATTAATGAAATAAAGTCTGTAAAAATATTTGTATAATTGTGAATGAACTTTTATTCTTTAGCTCTAGAGCAGCATTAATACGTCAGGAAGTTCCTTTTGAAAGTTTAGTTCGGCATTTAGAAAATTCAGACTCAATTGTACAGCAAAATGTCTTGCTTTTGATGAATGCCATGTTTTCAAAATCTGTTCCACCGATGCGTTTTCAGATTGGAAAAGTAAAAGATGCGATTTTGCAATTGTATTTCGTCATCTCTTAGAAATGTGTATTTTTAGTTACTGTACAGTAGTCCAGTCAGAAATGCTTTAACGAACAATATTTTACGGAACAACGTTGGCCCTGAATTAGCTCACCAGTTGCATGTTTTGCAGCAGCTTATGCTTAATCTTCTTGATGTGAAAGCTCGGACACCAGTTCTACCTGGAACGGTGTGCTTTATATTTTGTGGAATTAAATGAGTATTTATTTATTTATTTATTTATTTAATAGTTGGCTTATTTTTAAGACTCACGAAGAACAGCTGCATGAATTTTGCAAGGTGATTTCAGAAAAACTTGGAAATTCTTTCAGCCCATCATCTACTCGCAAATCCGTGTTGCCTAACAGTATGTATGGCCAAAAGCTCGGATTTAAGGTTGTTATTTGCGTTCTTTTATTTATGCTCTTTTAGTTGAATTTTAATATAAATCAGCTGTTTTGATTACTGTTATGAGTTACAAGAAGAGGGCTCATTAAAATTGTTATTAATAAAATGTAAACATGCAATCCTGTGACTAAAACAACTAATACGAGTGAATAAGTATAATTTATTGATAAATATATTGATCATTTAGTTTATTCATTTATTTTATGTTAAACAAGTGCATAATTGAATACTTTATTGTGCTTTATTGTCTTTATTGAGTTTATATAAAAAATTGTATCAATGTTTTTATGTAAAAGCATCCGAACGATCTCATTGAAGATTTCCAATCGCCACCTGGATTACTTGCCCTGCATTGTATATTGTATTTTCACAAAGTTCATTTTGAAGCGAGTTTCAAGGTTAACCTTGAATAAATTTTTAATAAAAAATTATCTGAATATTTATTAAGATAATTTTGGAAAACGCGCATCGAACTGATGGCAGGGGTTGTCCTTATATTCAAACATGCACTGCTTTGGTCAGCACTCTCATGGAAGTTCTACATATTGGTGAACTGCGTACGTTATTGGTTTTCATTTTCATTTTGGTTTTAATATTTCAGAAAATAAAAGAATGAAATTTTTAATGTTACATGAATATTTTATTTTTAGCTTCTGATCAGAGTGAAGTATATTATGAAATGCTTTTCACTGAGGAGCATCCTTTTGAAGAAATGTTCTGCAGATGTGCTGTTTTGTTAAACAAAACTTGGAAGGAAATGCGAGCGACATCTGCTGATGATGTTAGCAAGGTATTTTTTATTAATAAATACGTTCCATGTAAAATTTTTACACGACAAGCTTATAAAACAGTATTTTTATTTTAGGTAATTGCTGTGGTAAAAGAGCAAATTACACGCAGTCTGCTCAAAGCACCACGCACATTCCAAGATTTTGATAAGCAATTAAAAATGCATAACTATCCAGAAATTTCTGAATTTTGGGAACGCGAGCGTTCAATGAAAGAGGAGAACGATTTTCAGACACCACAAATTCAGTAAAAGTGGAACTTATTTTAAATAAATAGCATGTTTGATTAAAATCTTGTTCAGAGAACTGGGAAGCTTGCTTAGGACAGACATTATTTCAATGGTAATTAAAAATCGACTTTCTGCTTTGAAAATCGGTACTGTTTTTGCAAAATACAGCCGTGGAAGCAAAGGACATCGTGAAAAAGGTTTATATTAGATTAAACTTTGCGAATGCACTGTATGTTACGTTGCGCTTTTATTCTTTCTTTCGTAATAGGTAAATCATGGTCATGGAGACTTTGTCCAACTGAAAAGTTTTTGATTTATACAATGTGTCAAGAGAAAGCAATCAGTTCATCTGATGATATGGAATGGAAGCGTATGTATATATATATATATATATATATATATATATATATATATATATATATATCTTTTATTTACCCCGGTATGGGTTACTTTGATATTTTTAGTACCAATCAGCGAAATATCTCATGTAATCTTGGGAAGCGATTGCACACATATCAAAGAAACGAGAGGAAAAAAGGCAGGTGATGTTTATGCCTTTTCGCTTGTTCTTATCAATGACAAAGCAATGAAGGACAGTTACAACTTTGTAGCTCCAGATGTTCATACTGTAAGTGGAAAATCCTTTTTGTAATTTTGTGTTATGCATTGACTGAAATGTTTAAGCTTCACTTTGGTAACTTCGACAGAAAACATTCTATGATTTTCTTTTTTTAATATGTTTTTTTAGTATAATATCTGGTGTGATGGTTTGATGATTCTTTTGGGGAATGAGATGGTATCGCCTGAATTCAAACAAGAATTTGATCTTTGGCTAAATATTGAAATTCGCCTAAGGTTGTTGGAATTGGAATCTGTTGATGTGTCCAGTGAAGTGCCTGCTGTACCGCAGGAACCCCCAGACTTCGATAACATTGCATGAATTTATTTGTTAAAATGCTGTTTGCATTACTTTTTCTTTTGCTTATTTTACCAAGGGAAGCATTGTTTTTTTTTGCTGTGACCTGCTTAACGAAGAAATGCAGTTTTTCAGCAATGCAACACACATTTACTTCTCTTACTGAGTTAAAACTGATTTGTGCCTAAGTTAATTATTAATAATATAATGCAATTGAGGATGCGGTGTATTAATTAAATTAAGAAAATGTTTGACATCTGTTTTAGTGTAATGCAATGTAATAGTGTCTATGCGCAGTTAGTTATTTTTCGAAATCTTCCTGTAATCTTTAACGTAAAGGAAACAAAATACAAAGTAGATACGCAATGCATGCAAATATTAAACCGTCATTAATTCCATTGTCAAACACGTGGGTTTCAAAAATATGACAATGATATAAACAATCTTTAAAACATTAATGAAATATTTTTAAGAAGCAGTTTTTTTTGAAATGCTTTTCAATTTTTGAATTCTCTGGTTTGCAATAAAATAATATTATTTGTACAGCACTTATTATTTATATGAACTTAATTATTTTTTTTGTAACGGGAGTACTGTAATCAATTTTTTCACTTTTGCTGTTGCGTTTAATACTGTTTTTAGAAAAACTTTAATAAAAGCACGCCTTTGATGAATTATTATTTCATCACTGGTGAATAATACATTGTTTTCATGTTTGGAAGTGGAAAAATCTTGCTGAATGTTATCTGATGCTATTCGTCAATCATGTCTTGTACATATGATTCCGACAATGATTTCGAGGGTTTTTATGAGCAAATGCTGAAAAGAGTCCGGAATGAAGCAGTAATTGTAGACAGTGATGATGAGCCGTTTAGCGATATTGTATCGAAAAGGCAGAGATTAGACGAAAGTGATGATGTAAATGAACATTTTGTTAAATTGCATTTATAAAATATTTGGCATTGTCGTTTTATTTAAATAATTGATTATTAATTTCCTCTTTTTTATTAATACCTTTAACGTTTTTATTACAATAGTTATTTTTTAATGATAAAGAAATGTGGAAATGTTTGCGTGCAGTGCATGAATTCATGTTATCAGAATATTGACTTTTTTGTATTGTTTTGCTTTTTCAAAATAAAAGTGATTTCAAATATTCAAAAAAAAATTATAACCAAGAAATTCTAAATTTCAGGAAGAAAATCAGAGAAAATTGAAGGTAATTTTGATGTATCATGGTATGTCGGATGATCCAAAGGAGAAGACACTTGAATTGTCAAAGGTAAATGTTGTGAAATCAGTTTTGTGCATAATAGTTGCCCACTTATTTATTTTCTGTTTATTTTTTTATTTTATAAAAGTAATAATGATCGTATAGCTTTTTGTAATATTGTTATGTATGTAAGATGGCGTTTAGTAAATAAAGCAGGTTTGTATGAGACACTGATGTCCATAGAAATTGTTTTAGAATGAGCCTCTTCGTGTCGTGTATAAATACGCTTCAGAGCAGCTTAAAGTTTCACAGCGCAAAATTGATGTGCTTTACAATAATATCCGCGTAATGCCAAAAGACACTTTGGAAAAATTGAATATCAAGGAGCAGTATACATTTCTAGGTGATCATCATTTTGCAGTGTAATGTGCAGTTATTGTATTATTAACAAAATTCAGATATAAAATTAAAATGTGCAGAAAACTCACCGAAGAAATCTACGGAAAAGAAAGTGACTAGAACATTGGAAAGCATGTTGGAAATGAGATGTTGCACGTCACGGGAAATTTCTGTTAGCCATGACACCGTAGAAAGTCCAGCTTCAACAAATTTTACTTTGAAATTACTTCATCAAAATCGTCAGTATAGAAAGGAACTTAAAGTTAACAGGGTAGGTATAAGTATTCTAAATAATGATTTGCATGTCTGTACTGTACCATCAAATTTTTATGAGAATTTGTTTTCAGCAAGATACATTTAGCAATATAAAGTGCAGATATTCGGAAGCGATTGGTATCAGTATTTCGAGAATTGTATTCTCAGTTGATGGAGATCGGGTTCAAGACGACATGACACCTCAATCATTTGAATTGGAAGAAGGTGACATCGTCGATGTGTGCATACTTTAGGAAACAGCAGTAGGACTTTAAACTTTGGACAACAAGACAGACATGATAAAAATATGATAGGCAAAACAATGTCTTATTACATGACATTATTATTAATTGATGCTTTATTCTGTGCTGATGTAGTAAAAATAGAAAAAATTATTTAGCATAATGTATGTGCAATTAGTTTTAAAAAGCCATTTTTGGATCCTCAAAAACTGCAAAGGCTATGAATTCCTATGAAGCAAGCCCGTGAAATTTTGAAATTTTTGAAAAAATCACTTTAATCGATCACAGATGATTAAAAAATATGTAAAACTTGTCCCCATTGCTCTTAATGGCATCCTTGGCGAAATATTGCCGATTACAACGACACCAAAATTTTGGATGAATTGTAGAAAATTACTGCTGTAAATTAATAAGATTGCTGAACACAGTATGACATACTAACTTGCATGCATTTTTGTAAATATGTCAATTTAGTAACATAACTAATACCGTGTGTATAATTTTTCAAGTTTCACGTTTAGTTAAAGAGCGTTTGCTTGCAAAGCTAAAATAAAAGGAGTAACTCATTTAGCTAAATGAATTCAGTTAACCGAATTATTCGATTATTCGCGATTTATAAATTGTATTGTTCGTTATTCGAAAAAGTTTAAGCGAACTACTAAAAACCATGCCCTAGTTGTATGGTAACGGTGGGCTGCAGCTAAACAGTGCGGTGTTTTCCCTGACAAGTTCATTGAGTATGCATAGAAGAGATACGCCTTTTTGGTTTATTTTATTTTAATGTCTTGTAAATAATTTGCTGTCTTAGAATAGCATCAAATGAATAAAATAGGCATGAACGATGACAAAACTGCTATTATGATATGTTGCATTTTCAGTTCTGCTCAGTATTTCTTGAAAATGTTATTTTTAATTTGGCACAATATTTGTAAGTTGTAGTGCATGCATAACGATGAACGTGCATGTATGATGAACATTTGTTTTAATGTTTGTCATTTATACAGATATGTAGAAGAATGGAGACGTAGGCAGCATGAAGCAAACCTACAGATAAAATGTGTGTCTGGTTATCCATGGGTCCCTAATCTATAATTCTAGGTTGCAGGAACTTTGAAAGGGTAAAGCTCTCTCATAGTTTAAGAATTATGTTTAAGACAGAGCTGTATGATTGTCATTTGAATAATGCAGTGTTTTGGCTCTGATGTTGCAAATAGCAAACATGCCTCGAGCAGGACCTAAAATTAAAGCAGATATAGTATGGAGAAATCAAAAAGCATCATACCATGTAGCAGGGAGTTCTCTTCGTTTACATAAGAGAGTGCCGGCTCTTCTTTTGATCATTGGGCTTATGGTGAGCATGCATCTGAAGACAGAAGTGGGGAAAGCTGACCCTCCGCGTAGAGAAGATGCTTGAGACTTTATTGCCTTGCCTGCCTCAGATGTGTGAGAAGTTATTATTATGACATCTGATAATGAGATATGATTATTGGCTTGATAACTGATTAAAATATGATAATCGTTCATAAGTGATAAATCTAAAATTGAAAATTTGAACTAGGCAAAATGTATTAACGAGTACTATAAAGCTGTGTTCTTGACGAAACGACAAGAGTTCGATGCAGATGGTAACCGGCTGCGATGTTATAAAACGCCTGATGTTCTCGTCAACCTGAGCGTGGCATTGTATATTTATATATATGTTTATATATATGTAGCGGTGTGCATGAACTCACCTTTATTGTTGCTGTTAATGCAATGTGGTGTCGTGGCGCGTGTGAGCGCTGCTTGTTGTGTAATCCATAGCGTGCGTGGCGCACTTCAGATTTCTGTATACTATATCCTCTGTCGAAATAAAGGTTTTAGTAAATGAATCGATAATTTTGTTTTTCGTAAGTTTGATGATTTACAGCGCAGTAACTTATCCAAGATTGAGTTGCCGCGTGGAATAATAAATACAGTTCACGAATGTGAAAATCATGGGACGAACATGGAAAGTTTTGTTCGCATCAAGTTCTATCAAACTTGAAAACAAGGAATAATCTTGAAGGCATTTATTACCATTTGTCGAACAATTAAATGAGAACATTTCAACCGCTGATACAATGATTGCCAGATGTTTATTCATTTATTATTTAGCATTCTAGAATTTACAGATTCTGATCAACACTGAATGAGTAATGAACAGCTGAGCATCAATCCCATTATGAATTAATTTCAAAACTACACATTCTCAAAAAATAACATACAACGATTAATCTTCACATAGTACCTGAATTACTTTCATGCTATATTAATAAAGAATAAAAAGAGTTGGCTCTAAAGCTAAAAAATTAGCTTATAATTACAGCCCAAATGCTAAAACTTTGTAATTAAAATTCCAATGCAAATAAGACTCAAGCTTTAAAACAGAAATTGGTTGCTGTAGGAAATAGATTATTCAGGTACAATTTAGATGGGACTCAATATAAAACTACAATTTGAAAGACGAAAGCATAATAAATTAATATTTTACAAGTATTTTGGCTTTCTGTTATTTATAATGCGTTATTTCTGTACCCCGCTATCAAACAAACTACCATATTAGTCACTACTCAAAATGAATTCTAATACCTGCATCACCACAGATACATACAAATTCATTTGGAGCAGCGTCCACCAAACATACACAATGGACAGGGTCATTGTGTAATGAGAAGTGTTTATATGTTTGGCAAAGCTTCAATAAAATTTTCTCCTCAAACAGAGTGCATTAAGTAAATAAAGAGCAATGAAAAATCTACAGTAGCCATATTTATCAGTAGAAATGAATAAAATAAAAATTTGCATGCGAGGTCGTTGGCTTTGTTGACATAATAGAAATCATTTCAATTTGAGGCCGTTCCGTGGATGGTAGCTCAGCGTTTTGATTGCAAATTGATTGAAGAACAAACCATTGAAAGCCAAACAC
>NW_003526945.1:458136-459061 GCF_000181795.1 Trichinella spiralis | reverse complement strand
AATTTTTTACCTTTTCTCACAGTATTCCCTTTCTTTCTTTTTATTGAACTTTTTTTCCTCTATATTTGCATTTTAATGTTTTTTTTTCATTTTATAGCTGAAATATTTTTTCTCTGAAATCTTTATTTTGAGTTTGACTTTGTAAAATCTCTAACACATGAAAGCATTGCATACAAATAAGTAAACACGTAATAAACCATGGAAAAATAATGCACATGGAGAAGAAAGAGAACAAGTGGAGAAAGCGAAGATCGGTGAAAGGTTGTGGATAGGTTGGATCGAATCGTTTGTTGGTCAATTGCGTTCGTTGGTCAATTCCGTTCGTTGGTCAAGTAAGGTAAGTATTGGCATGTTGGAGAAGATATGATGTGGCGATGTCGAGTATGGAAAGCTTCTTCATTACAAAGACACAATACACAGACGTAACAAAAGACCAATACTGCGTTATTTCTTAACGATGATGCTCATGTAGGATTAGTTAAAAAGGGGAAAATCATGTTTGCCATTACTAGTTGCCAGCCAGCAATATTAATTAGTTTATAGGAACAAAAACAAAACAGTTAAAATGGGGAAAAATCAAATAATACACGTAATACATGTAAATTAATAATCTATTTAAAAGTAAGAAAAAAAATTATTTTTCTTTAAATATAAATCAAGAACAATGCAACAAAAACAACAATTCTTTATTAATGAAAAAGTTTATTTTTCAAAAAAAAGATAAATGTGCAATGTAATACAAACAAACAGATAAAGTCTGGCATAAATGAGTTCTGCGAAATGGCAAACATGCCGGAAATGGGACTTGAAATATTTAATGCACGTGGAGGATGGGAGAGATCAAAAATGGGCCTCCATCCCTGGAGCGTGAAGCTCCCCTTCCCTTAGACCAGGGAGAGTGCAAACTCTTCCTTGCTCTTTGGGC